>NW_015387014.1:179726-188578 GCF_001527695.2 Protobothrops mucrosquamatus | reverse complement strand
CAGAGATGATTAAAGAGAACAAACGTCTGTGAAGATTAAGATGAGATGACCAATAAGAGAAAGGGACGTGGGAATTGTTTGTTTTTCAATGATAAGACTAACAGTACCATGCAAGGTCCAATGGTAGAGTTCCATATTATATGTTTATTTTTTTCCTTGAATTTGAGGAAGAACATTTTTTGGTTCTGGGAATTTTTTCATCCTTCTCTGGAGAAATAGTCAAGGACTAGTATACATCAATAAAGACAATAATTATTCTAAAATGATTTTTAAACAGATATGGTTTGTAGGAACGAACATCCCGGAAACATTGTTATCATAAATCTGTTGGAGAGAGCCGGGGGAAAAAGTCAAGTGGGGAATTAGTCTGGAATCTTAAGGTAGGTACAAGAGGGCAAGCTTTGATCCCATTGAATGCTGTTGAACCTTATCTAATCTGGCCCAGGTGCAGACTGCCAGTCTGGGAAGATTCCTGTGAAATAGGCAAGAGCGATAAAGTAGTCCCAAAGGTGCTTTTTCATGAGGCAACTGGACTTTCTTGTTTTTCTTTGAAGACATTTCACTTCTCATCCAAGAAGCTTCTTCAGCTCTGATTGACTGGTGGGTAATGGAAGGATTTATACTCCTTGCAGACAGCTGGTCATTTGCATTCTTTTAGAGAGTCATTGAGGCCACCTGGAGATTTATTTGTGTTGTCAGGGTCACCTGAGTAGTGCAAATGGGTGTGGAACCTTCTTGGAACTGCTGAAAGGATTGTGTCGTAGACTGGAGATAGATTATGTTGTATCCCTCCCCCTCTGTTGAGAGAGGGCTATTCAATTTTGACATAGATGGCCTCTTTCAAACCAGCAGTCCTCTCTGTCCAAAATGTGGACTTTGCTGTCTTTGAAAGAGTGGCCTTTGTCTTTTAAATGCAGATGGACTGCTGAATCTTGTCCTGATGAGTTTGTTCACCATGGGTTTATGAAGTACCTTAGTGTATTTGTGGGTTCGAAGTGTGCATGTATGTTTTGTTGGCTGAAGTGTTGGCCTCAATGACTCTTTAAAACAGGGGTATCAAACTCACCGCATCACGTGATGTGTCTTGACATATTTTCCCCCTTGCCAGAGCTGGGGTGGGTGTGACTTCCGGATGACACATCCAGCCCGCGGGATGTGACACCCCTGCTCTAAAAGAATGTAAATGACCAATTGTCTGCAAGGAGTACAAATCCTTCCATTCCCTACCATTCAGTCAGAGCTGAAGAAGCTTCTTGGATGACAAGCGAAACATCTTCAAAGAAAAACAAGAAAATCCAGTTACCTTGTGATAAACCACCTTTGGGCTAACTGTGACCTGGATGACTGAGAATCTCCATAGACATCTAGTGATGAAGTAGCTAATTGAATTCTTCACATGTAGATTTGCTTGTTCACGCCTGACAAAATCTGTCTGATTTCTTCCTTGAGCCAATCAGTGTCTCTGTAACTCTGATGGCCTAACTGCTTCTCCTGGTTTATCTTATGGTTGCTCTTAATTGCTTATATTTCAGTACTCCTACATGTATATTCCCTATTTAAAAAATACAACTACCGTAAGATCATATTTTTGTTGCAAGGGGAAAAAAAAGGTAACTTTTGTGGTGGTTTGAGGCACCTGGCTAGAAACCAAGGTACTGACTTCTAGCCCTGCCTTAGGCATGAAAGGTAGCTGGGTGACTTTGGGCCAGTGTTTTCTTTTTAAAATATTTGTTAAAAACATTTGGTTCTGTTCATGAATTTTCTTCACTTATAGAACTTTCATAAGCAATTCTCTTTGATTTGTGCTGTAAATGTAAATTCACAGAGAGACTTTGTAAAAAAAACTGCCAAATTTTCTTGAGAATTTTCTTGGTTACATAAATTTCCCCATTGCAGGCTTTTTATTTATTCAACCTCAAATCTTTGTTTTTCTTCTCTAACTATCCCGCTCAATATGCAACTTTCAGAACTAGTTCTTTTTTCAGGCTCGCCTAACACATGTGGGAATCCATTTTGGCAGTTCTCACCAATGTTCTCTGACTGAAATACCTTTTGGAATTTTCATCCTTAATTATGAGGAAGATGGCTTTGTTATCACAGCTGCTACAAGTTCAGTGACCTTTGCTTAACCAGGGATAACTGGACTTTCCAACTGATGCAGCCCATGGGTACAAGTGGGACTTAGTGAAATTAAAATGATAACATTTGTTCCAGAGCCTTGTCCTGCCTGGCTTAAAAATGGTTGAGTGAACCAGCTGAATGAAAATAGTGGTAAATGTTTCATTGCAACAAAACGTGACTGTCATTTTTCAGAGGTAATAATGATTCCTTCCTTCCTTCCTTCCTTCCTTCCTTCCTTCCTTCCTTCCTTCCTTCCTTCCTTCCTTCCTTCCTTCCTTCCTTCCTTCCTTCCTTCCTTCCTTCTTATGTTGGAGTATTTATATGGGTTATTTCTAAGCAGTTAGCAGAGAACAACCAATCACTTAAAGTGGCTTTATCCCAGGACATAGAATTTTTTTTTATTCACTGTGTCATGTCAAGTGTCTTTTGCCAAATTTGAGGCATAGAGCCTAATGTTCTATTTTTTTAAAAAATATCTTGGATATGCCTAGATATTTATGTTGGGAGTTCTGATAAAGGACAGAATACATGTTAAATTAATGGATGCTTTGTGTTTTTGTTGTCTGTAGGACCAAGAACAATTCCCAATTGGTTCCTAATATTCTATTTTTGAGCAAAGTACTGGAGCATTTCACTTAATAATTGGATTTGGTGTTAAGAGGAAATGGCTGCTGAAGGCAAAGGAGAGTATGTAAGGGATTGTAACTAGGACGTAACTCACTGTCATCTTCTGCTGCCTTTACGTCATCACCAATTCATTGTTTCTTGCTTATCTGCCCACCCTACAACTGCCTTGCTCATTTCCTTATCCATCTGCTTATTCTCTGCTTAACCACAAACTAATTGTCACTATGGTGCCTCTCTTCTTAGCAGCCTTCAACACATGTACAAAAGTAATGGAGCTTTGATAGCACTGTTGTGAATGCTGATGGAATTCCCTTTCTCTTGCTGTGTGTGTGTTATGCGGATATCCCCGGTCTGTCTCCCTGTCTGGAGCACTATCTGACATGTTTGAATAATGTGGATACCCCCGGTGTGACTCCCTGTCTGGAGCAATGACGGATGTGCGGGATGACCCCCTATCCTGGGAATTCCTGCTTGGAGCACTTGCGGAATCTTGGGATGACCCCCAAACAGCCTCAGCATCTTGTGATGCCCTGTTAGGCCTGAGAACCTGTGACCCAGAATGCATATTCTGGTCCTCCTTCCCCCCAGAGCGGAGCCAGGAGTGGAAACGTGGTTGTCCAATCTCCAACGCAGTTGGTCTATGTGCCTGCGAAGAACATGGCCATCATCCAAGGCAACTTCATATGACAACGGCCCCGAGACCTTGCAGACCACAGCTGTGACCCAGAGATGTCCAGGCCCATAGTTCCTAGCCCAAACCGGATCACCCACCTGAAGTCTCCTAGGTGCCTGTGGTTGTGACACTGTGAAGCCACCCGGTCTCGGTGCAATCTGTCCAGTTTGGTGATGTGGTGGCGACCCCAGCGGAGTTCAGCAGGGCTCTTCCCAGTGGCTGTGCAAGGTGTGGTGCGGTGTGCAAGAAGGAAATCTGCTAACCTGTGATGCCAGTTACCATATGTCAGTTTCTTGAGAGCATCTTTGGTGGTGCGCACCATTCTCTCTGCCTGTCCATTGGATGATGGGTGGAAGGGAGCAGAAGTCGCATGCCGGACCAAGTTGGCCTGAAGAAAAGCCTGGAACTCAAAAGAGGTAAATTGGGGGCCGTTATCCGAGACCAGGACATCAGGAAGCCCGTGTGAGGCAAAAACTCCTCTCAATACCTGGATGGTCCTGGCAGTAGTAGTGGAGGAAACAGGAACAACCTCTAGCCACTTAGAATGGCTGTCAACGATGAGAAGGAAGAATTGCCCCTGAAAGGGCCCAGCATAATCTATATGCACTCATGACCATGGGGTTTGCGTTTCCTCCCACCTATGTACTGGGGCCTGAGGCATTTCAGGCTGTGATTGTTGGCACAGTTGGCACCCGTGCACCTGAACCTCGATGGCTTTATCGAGCCCAGGCCACCAAAGATGGTTGTGTGCAAATGCTTTCATCCTTACTATGCCAGGATGTCCCTCATGCAGAGAGAGCAAGATTCTAGACCTCAATGAGGCTGGGATTACTACCCTGCTACCACATAACAGACAACCCTTGAAAGTGGAAAACTCATGCTTCTTGTGCCAGAAGCTTTGGAACTCAGTATCTGGACACGTGTCAGGCCATCCTGACAACACCCATGTCAGCACGCGTGCAAACGTGTGATCAGTGGCAGTTTCTGCAGCCACGTCCCTAGCATTGAGGGGAGATTCAGGCAACTCCTGAATGGAAAGAATATTGATGGCAGGAGCAGGGTCTGGCTCTACCTGTTTCAGAGGTAACCTGGTTAGGCCATTTGCATGACCCATCTCTTTTCCAGGTTTGTGAACTAGAGTGTAGTCATATGCTGACAGGAAAATGGACCATCTCAGCATACGAGGAGAAATGATATGTGGTGTCTGTTTGTTAGTGGTAAACAAGCCCAGCAGAGGCTTATGGTCTGTGTAGACCGTGAAATGGCGGCCATATAAGAAATCATGGAATTTCTTTATGCCAGCCACTATGGCCAAGGCTTCTCTGTCAATCTGAGCGTAATTCCGCTCTGCAGATGACAGAGTCCTTGAATAATAGGCCACAGGGACTTGTGTCCCATCAGCCTTCAGATGACTAAGTACTGCTCCCACTCCATAAGGAGATGCATCGCATGCGATGCAAACAGGCAATTGCTCATTGAAATGCGCTAAAACAGCATTGGAAGTGAGCAAGGCCTTAACCTCATTGAAACTCCTGTCATGGACTTTAGTCCACTGCCATGGAGCTTGTTTGTCTAAGAGCCTGTGTAACGGCTCTGCCACAGCAGCCTTATGTGGGAGAAATGCATGGTAAAAATTCAAGAGTCCCAAGAAGGCTTGTAGCTCACTCTTGGACTTTGGACTTGGGGCCTGCTGAATAGCTTGCAGTTTGTCTTCAGCAGGGTGAATGCCTTGGGCATCAATCCTGAAACCCAAGAAGTCAGTTGAAGTGACTCCTATCTTACATTTATCCTGCTTTAATTTAAGGCCTGCTTTTCGAAAACGAAGCAAGACAGCCCTTAACCTTTCTGCTAAATTTTGAGATGACTCCCCAGCAATGAGGACGTCATTGAAGTAGGGGCAGACCCCAGGAATACCTCAAAGTGTGCTCTCCATTACACTTTGCAATATGCCAGGGGCTACATTTACCCAAAATTGCAGTCTCTTGACCTTGAATGCCCCCCTGTGAGTTACAATAGTCTGGGCCTCTGCAGCTGCCTCATCAACAGGTAACTGTTGATAGACCTGTGCCAGGTCAAGTTTCACAAAGATGCACCCCCCCCCTTGAGGGAGGCCAGAATGTGGCTTACAACAGGCACTGGATAATCGTGCTATTGCAACGCCTTATTCAGTGTACACTTGTAATCTGCACATATACGTATTTCCCCATTAGCCTTTAGAGGCGTTACTTTGGGGGTTTCCCATGGACTAGAATCCACAGGTTCTAAGATGCCCTGCTGGAACAATTTGTCCAGCTCAGCGTCTATTTTACCTTTGAGGGCAAAAGGTACCCTTCTAGGCTTGACCCTGATGGGCGTGATGGTTGGGTCTAACCATAGCGCAATGGGGGGGCCCTTGTAGGATCCTAGCTCTGAACTAAACACATCTGCAAACTCCTTGCAGACCTCTGCAAGGCTCAACGTTTGCAAATGGTGTAGCCCAGTTACCTGGATTCCCAGAGCCTTGAACCAATCGAGTCCAATAAGACTCATACATTCACCCCCAACTACCACCACATCTAGAAGACCTTCAAAATCCTTATGCTGTACCCTAAGGGTGACCTCCCTCTTAACACACACCATAGAATTTTGAAAATCAGTGAGTATTAGATTCGATGGCCTGAGCTTAACTTGAAGGCCACTAATGCTGCAGATCCTCTTGAATGTGTTAATTGAAATAATTGAGAGAGCGGACCCAGTGTCCAACTCCATTAATAAGGGAACCCCTTGCAACCTTACGTTAATGGAAAGTTTCTTCTTAAGGGGCTTGTGTGTCCCTGTCCTTAGAATACTCCTGTGCGATGTGCAGAAACCCACCCTGTGTTGGCTGGGGACCTTGGTACCTTTCTGAAGCAATTCTTCCTGAGGTTGGACCTTCTGGCGACCCAAACAGACGGATGTGATGTGGCCTTGCCTGCAAATGGCGGAGCGGAACCTGCAGTCAGCTCGCTTGTGGTGTCCTCTGCACCCGAAGCATTGAAGAGATGCTGGGGCCTTGTCCTGACGTCCCTTCTGCCTCCTCTCAGCTGGCTGGTGAAGTCTGTCCACCTCTTCTTCAGGATCCACATTTGATTTTTCTCGAGCATCCTCTTGATGGACGGTAGCTGTGTCTGGAGGGTTCCTGGTGAGCCGCAAGGCCTTCACAGCCCCGCCTGCTGCTTCCTCAGCTGCCACCTCTCGTAAGGCATCTTGGAAGGAAGCATCTTCTTTTGCAAAGATCTTCTGTTGTAAGTCTCTGCTCCTTAAGCCGCAAATGAAGCGATCTCACAGCCTCTCTTCCAGATCCTTGAACTCACAAGGCCTGGCCGCTTGCCTTAAGGCAGCAATAAAGTCCGCAGCAGATTCACCCGGCCTCTGGTCTCTCTGCTCGAATGCGTGCCTCCAAGCAATGATGGATAACTTCGGCTGGAAGTGTTCCTTCAACATCTTTTTCAGATCAGCATATGTTACTGACTCGAGAGGTGCAGGGGCCACCAGATTTTCTGCGATGTCAAAAGCTTCTTGTCCACAGGCACACAAAAGAGTTGCTGCCTTCAGGCCGTCTTCTCTTATCTGATTTACTCTAAAGTAATTCTCCACCCGTGCTATGTAGGAATTCCATCTCTCAGGGTGGGAGACATCGAAATCAGTTAAGCGGCCAATCTTCGACATCGTAAAGTTTACGAACTTCACCAATCGCTTCCTCTGCAAGCTGATGTTTGAGAAAGGGTCCTTTAGCCGAGCTCATCCCCCAGCGACGCTGTACTGGCAGGATGGGACGCTGATGCAGACGCCATCTTCCCTTGTCAGGACTTCCTGGGTAAGTCCTTACTTCATTTCTTAAGCTTGCAGGGATCCCACCTTCGTCGCCAGTTGTTGTGTTTTCGATTCGCTAGCAATTGACGAAGACGCATGGTGGAAACAATAGCTCTTTATTTCTCTCTCCAACTCCAAGCAAACAGCAAAGAGCACGCAGGCCTTTTATAGTGCCTGAAAACCCGGACAATGTTAACCAATAGGAATTTAGCCTTTTTGCGCCTTGCGCATGCGCACAAGGCTGGTGCCGCTCTGTCTGGTCCCAGGCAGCTTTTGGGATTGCCCGGGACCATTTGCAACACTCTGAGACTGCAGTCAGCTCCTGCAGGCTCAGGACACAACATAGACGATAATCAGATAAGAGGTACTGACTCTAAGGAAAGAATGGGGACACTGGCAAACATCTCAGAAGGAACCTCCCTAGTTTCTTGGAATATAAAAGTGAAGGGACAGAGATGTCCTTTCAGTCTTGCATCGTTGATATTTATCTTGTGAAGTAGTCCAGATAAGAAGCGCATTTAGAAGTACTAGCTCTAATTTTATTGTAAGGCTATATGCTAACAGAATCTTCTCTATCACAAAGAAAATCTTCAAGTTCTAAATTGAGATCTGAGATTGATAAAAGGCTGGAGTTTTTAGGTTGATCCAATCAAGACAGAAACGTGCCCATTCGCGTAAAACAGGCATGTCCAAAGTCCGGCCCGCGGGCCATTTGCGGCCCGTGGCCCGGTTTAATCTGGCCCTCGAACAGCCCTCCCTGCTCTATATAAATGCGGCCCTCCCACGGCCCTCCGGCAAGTCCCATGAGAGAGAGAGAGAGAGAGAGAGAGAAAGAGAGAGAGGCACTTGCACTTGCACTTCTGTCTCTCTCTCTCTCTCTCTCTCTCATGGGACTTGCCCCCTCGCAGGGCTCCTCATTGGCCCTGCGCCCTGTTACCCCGCCCCCAGCCGCAAGCCACCATCCGCCCTGTGGTTATAAGTGTCCCGGCAGTTGGGACCCGCCCCTCCCAGAAGTCAATCAATCCTTGGCGGTTCTCCGTCCGGCCGCGGCTTTCCCTGGCCGGCTCCAGCAGTTCCGGCTGATTGCCGGCACGTGGCTGTTTCTCCCTGGCAGCCTCGGCCCCCCCAGCCCTGTCGGTGAGCGCCCGGCAGGGCGCAGCGTCGCCAGGCCTCCCCCCCTTGCGTGAGGCTTCTGGCGTTCCCCCTCGCGCCTGGCTACGGCAGCTCGGGGTTTCCCGTCCCGGGCACGCCAGGCAGCGCTGCAGGGAATGGAAGGGGGGGGAGGGCCCTGGAGCTCCGCAGGCCAGGGCGACGCCGGGAATGAGCTGGGCGGCGACGGCGGCGGGAACAAGCTGCTCGGTGGCGGCGGCAACGGCAATGGGCCGGGTGGCTGCGGCGGCAGCGGCAGCAGTCGGCTGGCGGTCCCCCAACCCTCACCCGTGAGTGGCAAGCCCTGTGGGGCTTGACAAAGAGAAGAGAAAGAGAGGAGAGAGGGAAAGAGAAAAAGTGGAAAGAGAAAGAGGAAAGAGAAAGAGGGGAAAGAGAGAGAGAAAGTTAGAGGAAAGAGAGGAAGAGAAGAGAAAGAGGAAAAAAAGAAAAA
>NW_015387014.1:176638-178381 GCF_001527695.2 Protobothrops mucrosquamatus | reverse complement strand
AAAGAGAGAGAGGGGAGAGGAAAGGGAAAGGAAAGAGAGAGAGAGAGAAAGAGGAAAGAGAGGGAGAGGAAAGAGGCATAAAATAATTCATTTGCATTTAATTGTAATGGTTCAAAGAATGTTCGGAAAAATGTTCGGCCCTCCAGCACATTCACTTCATCCAATCTGGCCCTCTTTGAAAAAAGTTTGGACACCCCTGGCGTAAAAGATAAAACTTTTAGTCTTTGCAAGAAATGGAAACTTCACTTCATATTAGCTTTCAAGATAGTTACTGCTCTTTCTGCTTTTTAACCAGCCATAAGGTTTTCCTGGATTTCAGCCTGCCCTGCCTTATCACTATATTTTTTTATGCTCTTTTCTCTTCTTTGATAGAGTGGCATTTTGGTTAAGCGAGTGTCAGAAAAATTTAGTGCTGCACTCCTTCTACATACCTGCATATATATTTTTAATCTTCACTGCCTTAAAGAGAAAGCAAAGTGAGACATGGATATGTATGTTACAAACCACAGTCTTCCTGACAGGAAAGAAGGAAAGGCTAGGCTTATCAACCGGCTGCACACTTGGCCACGAGAAACCATTTGAGACATCATCCATCACTTTGGAGAGGCTAGGACTTCCGAGGAAAGCAGCACAACACTGAAGCACATGTTTTAAGATAACCCTGCATTAGGCACAAGTGCCATCCTGCCCCCCCAAAGGCAACCAAACTGTAATTGTAAATGTTCTTGTCTTATGGATTGGCTTTCCTTTTGAAAATATTTTATTTTTAAAAAAGTGAAAGGAAACCTACTGTTATTCACACCAGTTCATTCAGCAGCAGAGAGAAGAACTTTATCTATCGATCCCAATTTATTTTCCACTGGAATTTCATCCTGATCCATCTGTTTGCATTGTTGTCTGTATCAGTCTTTCCTAAATTGGTACACTCCAGCCGTGTCAGACTTCAACTCCTAAGGATCCCCCAAAGGTGCAGCCAGGGGCCAACAATCCAGAGAGCAGCAGATTGAAGAAAGTTGGTTTTAACGTATTAAATCATGTGTAAAATCATTTTACAGAACAAAACACTTCAGAAATCATTTCTGTCTCATCCTGATGTAAAACACAATATTCAGAGCAGTGGCCATTCTTTCAGATCTCCTTCAAAGTTTATTAAATTGCCATTGGATTTTTAAATCTTTAAATCTGAATGGCTGAGTGGCTTTCAACAGAGGCTTACATAGGGATAAACTGCAAGTACGTTTTGGAGAAAAAGCAGGGCTGTAATCTTCACAGTGCTTCAGCTATCAAGCTGAAAATATAGGAGACAGTGCTGTACATGATTTAGTGCCTGTTAACCAGAAGGTCTTGAATTGCAAAGTGTGCAGGTCACAAAGATATAAGAGGTAGGACAAGTGTTGCCAAGTTCTACCTGTTGAGGTAGGATAAGTGATGCCCATTCAGTCAAGAAGCAAAGAGCCTGCCATACACTATTTTGTTTGAAAAAAAACAACAACAGAATACACTAGGGAAACATAGAGATTGGACTGGATTGAAAATTTGCTTATCCAACCTTTGGGGACCCATTCTTTCCTGTGTGAACTGATTTCACTATACTATTTGTCTTGGTAATGCAACCAGAATTACTTTTGCCCTCTGGGGGATTCAAGTGCCTGTTGCTCTAACCTCTTTTGAAGTAAAATGGTATCTGCATCGCTTATCAGATAAATCTATTACGATGAAACTCGCACTACTTTGATATCTGAA
>NW_015387014.1:169821-175739 GCF_001527695.2 Protobothrops mucrosquamatus | reverse complement strand
GGACAAAAAAAATGGCGGACAAAAAAAATGGCGGACAGCCTTGCTTGGCGACCCCCATGAAATGGTTGATCGACCCCAAATGGGGTCCCGACCCACAGGTTGAGAACCACTGACTTAGACTTATATACTGCTTCATAGTGCTTTATAGTACTTTCTAAGCGATTTACCAAGTCAGCATATTGCTCCCACCAGTCTGGCTCCTCATTTTACCAACCTCGGAGGGATGGAAGGCTGAGTCAACCTTGAGAATCGAACTCTTGGCAGTGAGCTCAGCTAGCCTGCAATACTGTTTTTAACCACTGCGCCTCCACAGCTCTTTCT
Organism: Protobothrops mucrosquamatus; assembly: GCF_001527695.2. NCBI lineage: Eukaryota > Metazoa > Chordata > Lepidosauria > Squamata > Viperidae > Protobothrops > Protobothrops mucrosquamatus. Next base: position 175,418 of record NW_015387014.1, on the reverse strand, counting down.
GTATAAATATAAAATCATATTTTATAGGAGTAGCAGATAGGTTCTTTCGTCCTTGATATTTGTATGGTGGTGTAATGCAGAGGTCCTCAACCTGTTGGGCACCAGGGACCGATTCCGTGGATAAAGGTTTTTCCACAGATCGGAGAGTGCATGGTTTTGTGTGCTGCCACGGATGGGGCTTTGCTTGTTTGTGCTGATCGGTTGCTGGCATGCTGTGGCCCGGTACTGGTCCACAGCCCGGGAGTTGGGGACCCCTGGTGTAATGCATACTTCTGAAGCAATACTGTAGTTGGGGACACCACTACATCAACATTCCCCAGGGTCACATATTTGGCACCACAATATACAAACAGGAGTGTGAAAGCACTTACACAGATTCCACATTCTCCAAATCCCACAAAAAGGTCAGAATTCATGGGATTTTATTAATATTTCCCTGTGCATACTTGTAAACCCAGCTGATCTTTTCCACTGTGCCCTCTAAAAGTAAATATTTACCCACATTTATATGCCACCTATCCTGTAATTCTAGGTTAGACCCCCTCAGAGGACGTCAGCAGGGGACAGATGGGGAAATCAATATTACCCAGCCTTAGAAAACTCCTCTATGATTTGGTTTAAAAGAGGAAGAAGAAGTGAGATTTATCTTCTACCTGATTGTGGCAATTACAAAATATACAATTGCTATTTCAGGTTTCTCCGATTATGCTCATTGTCTTTCTTACAGATCCTCACAGTGACTCCATCAAAATAGTTTGTTCAGAAGACTGTGCAGGGTAACAAAGAGGAAAAGAATCCAAATGATAATGTGTGAATTACAAGAACCTAATATATTGAAATTTTATTACTCCTTATCCTCTGTTTTAATTGAATTTGCTAGAATTGCCTTTCAACATATATATGAACTTTAGATAAAAGTTGAGACTTTCCTGGGAATCTACTCAGCACCCCAGTATAGCAATACATGAGATAATGTATAATTGGCCAATGTAGATATATTCTCTAATTATACTATATTTTCACTTCTAGATATACTATTCATTTAAAAGACTACTGTAGTTATTTTATTCTATCCACAGTTACCTAAACTGGTCCCTTACATTGCCAGGCATACTTAGCAAGCTAATCTAAATTCAAGCATACGGTATTTATTTTTTTATTTTATTTCATAATATTTAAAGCACACCTTAATCCTAATAGATTCTGGGTGGGACATAACATAGTCCAAGCTAACGCACTAAAAACTAATAGAAATAATATAAATCATAAATAAAATGTGCACATTTGCTTAACCTAAGGGCAACATATTCTGTGAACAAAGTCACAGTATTATAATTATGGAGATATAGGAGGCATAACATTTAAGAATTGCTGGGTTTAAAGTGAGATTTAGACCAGGTTTAGGCCAAGATAAGCTAAGGCTTAGGCCAATTATAAGCCAAAGACCTTTTCAGTTTAGGCCAAGATATGCCAAGGCTTAGACCAAGCTATAAACCAAAGACTTTAATGAGCATACATATTAGTAGCTATGCTTACTATTTATTTATCCTTCTTATCTCGTTGTCTTGTCCCAGATTAATTCTTTGTTTTAAATAAAGCATCAGCATAATAAAATTGTTTAACTGTTGGAATTGAACTGGGGAAGTTCAACCACTGAATTCAGTGATAGGGTAGAGAGCTGCTTACTCTGTACCCAATCTCCCTCACAGTCATTGAAATGAGGGTAAACTTAGGGGAGATGCTATGTTGCTTTGAGTATCTAGAGCAGGGGTGTCATCATAGAGAAACTGCGCCCACCCCATTGCTGGCAAATGGCAAAAAACTTGCTATACATCCCGACCCATCACGTGATGTTGTCAGTTTGACAGCCCTGGTCTAGAGCAAAGGCTAAAAATGTAATCATAGAAATAATAAATCATCCTGGTTTTTAGTCAATCATCCAAGATGGCCAAATCCAATCATACTCAAAAATACAATGTGCATATTTTAAAAATATTCAACAGTATTGAGATAAAAATATGACAAAAAATATACTGTGTACTTTGGATACTCTTGCAAAAGCAGAGGCAGTGGAGACAAAACACAATTGTTTGCATTTCAAAGTTTGGGACTGATACAGGAGAACCATCTTCGTTGATAAATGGGCTTCTGAATACAGTCACTTTCAGAATGACCTTTTCTCTGCCATACATAATCTCTTTTGTATTAAATGTGTGAGAAAAACCTGTGGGATTTAGAGAATCCCTATTTTTGCCCTATGTGAATTTTCCAAGGATTGTAAACAACCACAATATTGGTTTTATTTAATATATGTGTATAGAAATATATTTAGAGGCACACGTGAAGACTCACAGTTACACACAGAGGTTATACTATTACTTTCAATGTTTTTATGAGGGGGGACATGATAGCAGTATTCCAATATCTCAGGGGCTGCCACAAAGAAGAGGGAGTCAAGCTATTTTCCAAGGCGCCTGAAGTCAGGACAAGAAGCAACGGATGGAAACTAATCAAGGAGAGAAGCAATCTAGAACTAAGGAGAAACTTCCTGACCGTTAGAACAATTAACCAGTGGAACAACCTGCCTCCAGAAGCGGTGAATGCTCCAACACTGGAAGTTTTTAAGAAGAGACTGGACAGCCATTTGTCTGAAATGGTATAGGGTTTCCTGCCTGAGCAGGAGGTTGGACTAGATGACCTCCAAGGTACCTTTCAACTTTATTATTATTATTATTATTATTATTATTATTATTATTATTATTATTATTATTATTATTATTATTATTATTATTATTATTATTATTATTATTATTATTATTATTATTATTATTTACCACCCAAGCCCAATTTTTAGCATGAAATGTTACCCTAGGCCCATCTTTGCTTCTTTTTTTTTTTGTAGAGACTTGTGAGAGATTTGATCACTCTATGAGTAGGAAATGCTTCTTTGTCCACTCTGCACAGGTCTCTAGTTTGAGCAATTCTTCAACCACTACTGTTTTGATCTATGAGAACAATACATATTGATTAAAGACTGGACATGAAACTCTGTAAGGCTGAAGGACGCTTCTTTTATTGAGAGCAGATTCCCTGCTTGCTTCATTTTCTTGTTATGAGCCTCACAAGCAAAGATTAATGATAGCCGTTCCACTTGTTTAAGCAGACGATGTCTTGGCCCTGGATCCCACCTGTGGCTCCCTGCTGGACAATAACAACAGACCATTACAGAAACCAAGGAAAAGAACCCTGAGAATTTGCAAAGCTCAGATTTTTAGGCAGCTAAACAAAAAGTAGGATTGCAAAGACTTTCAAAAAGCCTCTGAAGAGATTGTGAAACCTCTCTACCTGTGCATATCAGAAAACAATGAAGTAACATATAGTGGAAAACTAAAGTATTCTCATTTTATATAAGGTAGCACATAAATACTCTCCATATAAAACCAGGCAAGAAAATTATAATTTACCACTGTTATTTTCAGAGCATTTATTAGATTGGCATATAATCTGAAGGAATATATTTATAGTATATTGATATCTAAATATTAATGTTTATTTTTACCAAATTGCAGAAATGGTATTGAATTTTAGCCCTAAGGCCTACAGCCCATGTTGATTACCAAATTAATTGAATCAGAATATTTTGAGAGAAAACATGGAAAGATTGATTGCAAATAATTTGGAAGTTATGCAGAGGCCTGTAAGTAAGATTTCATACTGGGATAAAAATATTATATAAGAGAAACCCTGAAATCAGATACAGATCAGGGTTGAGCTTTATTCAGTTTTCATTACACCGTGGAATAGCCTTGGCACCAGAGTACCATATATAAGTATGAATCCACAGCCAAGTAAGGTTGAGAACTCAAGAGACTTAAGCTTAAAATGGCAGGCAGCTTAAAATGATATCTAAATCCTCAGAAGCCATGGTTCAGTGAATAAATTGTCTGTCCATGCTCTCTAGCTTATTAGGCTATGAATTTGCAAGCACAACAGATGAAGTTCTGGGCGGCAATAATTGTGAACTGAAATGTCTTTTTGGAATCAAATTTCTCAATTAATAGAATCTGCTTCTACCACAAAAATGCTATGAAAATAAAATGGTGTTGGTAAAGCCACATATCACTGTCTGCCAAAGCAATTGTTACAGATCGTTCTAGATTAGTGACATAAAGTATTTTACCATTGTCTATAAGTTTTGGGGCTTTTCTTATAGCAAATGTACAGTTGTAAGAACAAAGTATTCTTGAATGTTAGACATAGTAAATTAGAGAACAACCAAGGAGGTAAAAAGTCAATACTGATCGTTTTTCTTTTCTTTTAACTTCAGTAGTGGAAATAACAGCATTCTGGACAAAATGTTAAAATGATGCAAGAACAAGCAATATAACAAAGTCAGATTAGTGTCTTGGACTATAAGAGAGCTGATTTCAACAGACTTAGAGCTTGGAAAGGATTCCATGGATGGAAATCTTAAGGGAAAAATAACCTAAGCAACTTGGGAAACTCTGAAAAATGAGATCATAAATTCCCAGTCTGCTTCTAAATTAAAAACTAACTCTTCTATGGCATTTTGCTTATCTTTGGTATCCAAAATGTCACAATTGTAATACACTGATCTTGAATTAAAAATGTAAAATTATATTTATGCATCTCTACAGGATATACATTTAAGCCGCTTCAAATGTCCAGGACAAATGCCTCTTTCCCCCAAATGATACTTATCATCATCATTTTAGCCATTGTCTATCCACTGTGGGATGAAGGCCCCTTCCGCATGTTACCAACCAATACTATTCTAACATGCCCCATTCCACATGTTACCAACCAATATTACCTGATGTCATTGATCCATTTTGTTTTAGGTGTATGCTTTTTATCAAGTGGGATCCATTCGATGCCTTGGTCCACCTGCCATCAGTTCTTCCTGTTATGTGACCAGCCCATTTCCATTTCCATTCTTTTACTCTCTTGATGATATTGTATACTTTTGTTTGTTCTCTAATCCATGTGCATTCTGTCTTGTCTTGTAATGCCAAGGATGTATCTTTCCATGGCTCTTTGCGCCGCTTGTAGCCTTTGTATTGATTGTGAGGTTAGTGTCCATATTTCAGCAGCATATGTTAGAGCAGGTAGCACACACTGATCGAAAACATCTGTCTTCAGGCATAGGGGGAGGTTGTTCTTGAAAATTACGCTTAGCTTGCCGAATGCCTGCCAACCACATTTAACACGCCATTCAATTTCCTTTATTGTATCACCTTCCATTGAGATCCATTGGTCAAAGTATATGTAGTGATCTACTGTGTCTAGTTCTTCTCCAGATATAACTTTTTTTATTCTTTTGGTGAATTTATGAAACATAACCTGGCTCTTTTTAAGGTTTATTTCTAAGCAAAATGGTTCTCCTGCTTTGTGCAGCTCTTCTATGTGTCTTTGTAGCTTTTCTGTGTCTTGTGAGAACATCATCTGCAAATATTAAGGTGCCACTGATTTTTATTCCATCATTTGCCCAGTCTAGTTTGCGAAATACTTCTTTCAAGGCAGGCTGAGAAAAGGATAGATGTATTGTATCACCTTGTTGTACACCTTGTTCTATG
>NW_015387014.1:136795-168092 GCF_001527695.2 Protobothrops mucrosquamatus | reverse complement strand
AGAGGCTAGGTAGAGTGAAGTTTTATTGCTTCCTCCGTGGGAGGATATCTGAAACGGAGGCAAGCGAGAGTGTGGAGAAAGGGAGTTGGCTGGGGTTTCTAGCCTCGGTTTTTAATAATAAAGAGTAAAGGGAGGGGGGTGGTTTTGAATCCTGAGACCTGAGGAGGAATTCTAGAGAAGAAGCACCAGGAGGAGAGAGGCTGGTGCTGCCAACTGTTGCTGCCAACTGTTGCTGTGGACTTTGGAGGCATCTGGACTGTGGCCATCGCTGCTGGCATAGGTGCTGGGACATTGTGGGGGGAGTTGCCCTGGGGGATGAGCCGTTGCCATAACATACTGGCCGTCATTGTTATTATTACCATCTGGAGCCGGGGTTTACCCCCCCCATTTCATCGGACTCTGAACGATTGCTCAGGGGCTTGTTACTCCTGCTGCTAAAGCAGCCCTGAGCTGTTATATACATCTTCGGGGCATCAACCATTGTGACCGGTTAAGTTCGTGCCTGAAAGATCTGCTTCAACAAGAAGAGCCTGCCACCCATCAATGCTGCATGAGTTCCGGTTGTAAGACATCTCACCGATCTCTAAAGAACATTACCGCAAGGCTGGACAAGGGGGGTTGTGGCTGGGAGGGCCTGGGCATTGGCGGCCTCTAAAGAGGTAGCACTACATATATAAGAAAAGTGGAAAATAAATAAATGAGTAAGTAAGTAAGTCTGGACATGACTACGAGAAGCCATCTTGATGTTCTAAGCAGTACTTTGCTTTAAATATTCAGAATTGAAGATACTTTATGGAAAGAATAGTATTGCTATAGTAGTAGTAGTAGTAGTAGTAGTAGTAGTAATAATAATAATAATAATAATAATAATAATAATAATAATAATAATAATAATAATAATAATAATAATAATAATAATAATAATAATTGCATAGTCAGCCAGATGTTCGGACTGAGTTTGGCATTTTTGTCTACCTATCAAGTCCTTACCAAGGACCTGGGATAGGCAGATGTGGATGTTGGATGGTGTTATAGATATCGTTGCAGGATGGAAGCTGTTCCCAGTAAAGCCGCCTTTTGCAATTGACTGATGGTGAATTTGTTAATGCCAATGCTGTCCAAGTGATTGCTCCAGTTGTTTTGGGATTGCATCCAAGGCATCTATTCCTACTGGTACTACCTTTGCTTGCCTTTGCCACAGGCATTCTATTTCTATTTGTAGATCTTTGTATTTTGTTATGTTCTCTAGTTCTTTCTCTTCTATTCTGCTGTCTCCAGGCACTGCCACATCCACTATCCAGACATTTTGTCTTTCTTATCGACAATTGTTTATTATTGTTATTGTTATATAAAAATGTTAAATCACAGCTGCCAGTTCTTTAGTTGGTGATGGCTTTCATATGCACTGGGTTTTTTCCCAAGAATCTAGGATGCTGCGATGTATTGGTGTATTACATGTGCAGACCCAAGAAGTGTGGTCTTTTGAATTGACACAGAAATGTTGCCAATGCGCAGATTGACAAAGTGCTGTCCATGATTTTTTGGTATGACACTCAGTGTGCAGATAACCAGTATGCAAGGTTATGCCATAGTATTTTAACTTTGATTTTCAGATCTTGATACTTTCTGATCCTCTGCAATTCTTTGCCTTCTATTCCACTATTCTCTGGTATTTTGACATCAATTATCCACACTTTTTTCTTTTCAATCACAATTAAATGTGGTATGTTGTGAGCCATCAGTTTGTATTCAGAAATGCCACAATATTTTTATCTGCTCATTTTCAACTACTGTTTCAACTATATGTTCCCACCAATGTTTTATTATTGGCACATGATAATTGTAAAGATGTTCCAGGAAATCATTTTGGCAACTGTGTTATATTATTGTTTATAATCAGTCTGTGCAATCTTCTTCCATGAGTATAAGATCTACTGTTTCTTCTGCCTCTTTGCACAATTTGTACTTTGAATCATTTGATGATTTTTCAATTTGGGCCTTGATTGCATTATTTTGAATTATTAACTATTATGGTTCATCACACAGTTAGCCAGATGTTCAGACTGGATTTGGCATTTTTAGCCCTATCATTTATTATATACGCAAACATATAAAATCACAACTGCCAGTTCTTCAGCTGATGTGGCCTTCATATCCAAGAACTTGGGGTGTTGTAATGTATTGATATAATATACTGTAAGTCAGATTCAAGCAGTGTGGTCTTTTGTAGTTGACAGATGGAAATTATGTCAATGCACAGATTTTGTAACTATTACTAATATTGTAGTAGCACTAGCTACTATTAACTATTATTAATATTGTAGTAGCAATAAACTGTTCTTTAAATTGACATTTAGGGAAAATGTGAAATTCTGGAAATTGTCATCACAACATAGCTGGAAGGACTATTTTAAATCAGTCTGCTTTACACAAAGGATTGACAGCTCCTACCCCACCTCTCCATACAACATTTTATACCTTTAATAGCTGTTATTTCCCAAGTGGGAGAGAAAACTGGATCATAACAGCATCAATAAAGGGAGAAACAAATACTATTTTTTTTTTTTACTTTTGGAGCAATTATAGTATAGTTTTCGAATTATAGTTTAACTTGAATGGAACAAGATGGCCACAGGGAAAGGATGACAACTCTGATCTGTTGCTGTCTAGATAATTTGGGCTCCAACTTCAGTTCTCTAAAGCTGACAGAGTTGCAGTCCAACATGGCTGCAGGAGATGAATGACGACAACATCATTCCTTCCTCCCACTGTTCTGTACCACAACTATTCAATGACTGCTTTTAAGTGAAATTAAAGGAAGGCCTCTGAATACAATTATCAGCCTCTCATCTCTTCATGTCACTCTAGCGTGCATCTCTACAGAACATGAAGTTGTGATTTTAATAGAAATCAGAAACAGAAGCAGCATTATGCAAAGGGAAAAAAACATCAGCTAGCGGCTTCTTTGGGGTTTGAATAAGACAGGAAGTAGCTCTTGTTGGCAAAATCACAGTCTTTCCAGGGATGGGAAAGTACAATATGCCAGGAACAGGGATATTTCATTCTGGGATGTTTTATATTCCTTTCAAGGCATCCCCAAATGCTTGCTCTTAGAGACAGGATATTGGCCTAAATGAAAGACGAAGCTGCTTAATCCTGATTTACACTGATGTGAGAGAGTTACTGTGCAGAGACAAGAACAGTTTAATCTATATAAATCAAGAAAGAACAATCCTGGAAGAAAACCAAAGCCAACGTTTCTCCTACACAGCCGTGGCCATTTCAGCTGCATTCTTGGATATAGTAAATCTGGATTTTAGAAATGCCATTTTACTTCCCTGTTTCAAATACATGGTAAGATCAGCTTGTGGGACATAAATGAGAAGGGCCAGTATATAAAATTGTTAGAATGGGTGCTGGGCAAATGTGTAGATGAGAGATGGAAAATAAAAAAATAAATCTAAATAGGTTTCAGCGAAGAAATACAATTCATAAAGAAATCTAGACTGAAACATTGTCCAAATAGTCCTTAACTTACAACTGCTTAGCAACTATTTGAGGTTTCAATAGACCCCTCCAAAAGGGATTTATAACCTGGATTAAATGTTCTGACATTGCCCTCCCCCAGTCACATAACTGCATTTTGGATGCACCCAGCTTCCATTTAGAGCCATTTGCAGTGCCCTGGACTGGAGTCACATGACTGTGATTTACAATGATTTTGCCATAAACCAGTGTTAATCTCTGGTTTCTGAAAATTGCCAGGCTCAATTATGGTTATACTGTAGATTAAGGACTACCTATGTGCACTAACTCCAGAACCTATTTCACCTCCATCCCCCAAATGACATCCTTAGAGCAGTAGTCCCCAACCCCTGGTCTGTGGACCAGTACCGGGCTGTGGCATGCCAGCAACCAGTCCGAACAAACAAGGAAAGCCCCATCCGCGAGGTGCAGGTAGGACACAAAACCACACCCCCTCCGATCTGCAGAAAAACCTCTCTCCACATTGGTCCCTGGTGCCCAAAGGTTTGGGGACCCCTGCCTTAGAGGTTGTTCTACAGGTTGTATCAAAAAGTCAAAATGGTGGCTGTACCAGTATGTATGAAGCTCCAGCCATTTTTTACGTACATTGTGTACAATGTATATAAAAAATGGACCAAGCTGTAATCACAAAATCATGGCAACATTTTGTTTTTTTATCATATCTGTAGACATTACTGGTCACCATCCTGCTCATGGATGGAGTCATTCATCTCTCATATACTCTTCTCCAGGAAATTCATAGCACTGACAACCAGTCAAGCACTACAACCTGACCACTTTCTCAAACTCTCTTTCTTCATATTATTTTCTTAAAACACCAATACTGTAGAGTAGGGTGGGCAACTATGGCAACTTTACAACCTGTGGAGTTCAACTCCCAGAATTCCTGAGGTAACATAAAGTTGCCACAGATGCCTACCCTTGTTGTAGACTAAACAAATCTGTCAAGGTTACAGGGGGATTCTCTGGAGAGGGGTCAAAACAGTCAAAATAATAATAATAATAGTAAAGTTGGAAGGGACCTTGGAGATCATCTAGTCCAACCCCCTAATGACAGATATGACTGCAGTATCAAAGCTCCACCTTTTTCATGTATATAACACATGCAACAGGCATTTAAAAAAAAACAGGCAAGCTTTGATTGTATGGTCATAGCCACTAGCCTGACTTTTTTTGACAGCTTTCCACTCCATGAATAAAGCACATATACTCAGTGCTTTTTTTGTAAGAAAAAAGGTGCTGAACTCACATCTTGTTATTCTTTTATTTAAAAAATTATATATTCAGTTCTTAACATAAATTTAATTTATTGTATTTAAGGCAAATGTTCACAGTAAATTTTACACTACAATTTAAAAAAAGATTTTCAATTCACCGATTTTTTAAAATAAAGAAATTATTTATCTCTTGCACGTAGTCAATCACTGCACACACACCCACACACGTCAGTTGTGTAACGAAACATAATGATCGCCGCCCACAATAAGCTATCAGTGCACAACCACACGACCAATCACAAGCCGAGCAGTGCCACAAGCCGAGCAGCGCCATCACAACCAGTGCGGACAAAGTATGCATGCATCTGACTCGACACACAAGCAGCCCACATGCACCATCAAAAGTACAGAAAAAAGAAATATGAAGAAATTATTTCTGATTTTCTTTGGTAACAGTTATATATTTAAACTAACAGAATAACAGAACAGAATAACAGAGTTGAACAGAGCTCCCAATATCTGTTTCAACTAAACTCTTTATGGTTATAGCNTTTTATGGCATTTGATACTTCCTCCAATAGGATAGCCGGCATTTCCATTTTTGTGGGTGTTGTTACTTTTGGGTGATCTTGATCTTTGTATAACTCTGAATAGAATTTTCCAATTATTTTCAACATTTCCTGTCTTGTTCTATGCACAGAACCATCTTCATGTTTTAATGCAAAAAACTTCTTTCTTGTATTTATAAGCTTGCATTTTGCTCTATTAATCCCTTTGTTTTCTTCAATTGCCTTTTTCTTCAATTTCCTTCTATGATTGGGGTTTTGATTATGTGAAGGGGCTTGTGTGGGTAAATGAAATCATGGGCTATGTCATCAGGTGTCCCAAGGTAAACAGGCCATGATGGATACCCCAGACTAACACTGAATATATCTGCCAATCTGCATTGGACCAGCATGGCAAAGTATGGTTTATTCCTTCCACATACAACCTCAAAAATGGCCCTCATTCCCCGGAGGCCTAGGACTGTGGTGATGAACCTATGGCATGGGTGCCACAGGCAGCACATGGAGCCGTCCCTGTGGACACATGAGCCATCGCCCCAGAGGGAGGCCAGGCCAGGCTGCTCCCCTCCGGCTCTCCACATGCGCCTGTGCTCTTGCTCTCTCTTGACCGTGGGGGGGCCCCCGCAAAATTGCTCTGGAGGCATAGATCTGGCGGCAGAGGCCATGCCCACCCAATGGGCCACGCCCACCCAGCGGCCCACACTCACCCGGCACTCGGCAATACATAAGTGGGTTTTGGGTTGCAGTTTGGGCACTCGGTCTCTAAAAGGTTCTCCACCACTGCCCTAGGACAACTACCCACCACAGCAGGAAGACCTATATGAAAGCAGAGTGTGCTAAAAATCAATGGGTTAAATCAGGCTGCCTTTGGACTTTGGACATAGGAACAGTCAACATTCAAACAATGAAAACAGACATTTGACTAGAAGAACTGCTGATTGAACTCAACAATATGCATTGGGATATCTTTGGACTATGCAAAACACAATGAAAATGTCAAAATTTAGTTGAACTTGATAGGACTGGCATTTATTCTACACTAGAGGTACCAAAGATGGACAATGTGGCAGAGTTGGTTTTTTCATCAACCAAAAGCTGAAAGACTCTGTAGTAAAATTTGAAAGTATATCAGACAGAGTAGCTCAATGCATAATTCAGTTGAACAATACAAGCTTCAAATCATCCAAGTTTATGTGCCAACAATAAGCTATAGTAATGATGAGGTCAAAGAGTTTTACGATGATGTAGCCCACCTTCAAGAAAAAGAAAAATTATAATACAAAATACTAATGGGTGACTTTAATGCAAGAAGAGGAAGAACAATACCTGGAAAAAAAGCAACTGGCCCATATGAAAATGGTGAACAAGATAATGGAGGCAACAGACTAGTAGATTTTGCAGGAAGACAGGAACTTTACATCATGAACTCATTTTACAAGAAAAAAGCTAGCAGAAAATGGACATGGAAGATTCCATCTGGGTACAAAAGTGATATTGACTACATCACGTCAAGTGATAAAACCATGTTCTGCAATTGTACTGTCATCAATCGTTTTAAAGTTGGAAGTGACCCTAGAATGATATGAGCTAAAGTGAAGATAGATTGTCAAAAAGAACATATGAAAATAATAAAGACTACATGAAAAACAAAAATAAAGAGTGATAAATTCTTAGAGAACAGTGATTTTGAGATTATTCTGTCAAATGTTCCAATATCTCAGAGGCTGCCACAAAGAAGAGGAAGTCAAGTTATTCTCCAAAGCACCTGAAGGCTGGACAAGAAGCAACGGATGGAAACTAACCAAAGAGAGAAGCAACCTAGAACTAAGGAGAAACTTCCTGACAGCGAGAACGGTTAATCAGTGGAACAATCTGCCTCCAGAAGTGATGAATGCTCCAACACTGGAAGTTTTTAAGAAGAGCCATTTGTCTGAAATGGTATAGGGTTTCCTGCCTGAGCAGGGGGTTGGACTAGATGACCTCCAAGGTCCTTTCCAACTTTTATTATTATTATTATTATTATTATTATTATTATTATTATTATTATTATTATTATTATTATTATTATTATTATTATTATTATTATTATTATTATTATTATTATTATTAATAATAATAAATTGCAAGATTTGGAAGAGATGAACGTTATGGACCAAAATGAACAAATAGTCAAAAACATCCTTGAATCTGCTACATCTATAGCACCGCTAAAAAAACACTTGGTACAGTCAAAAATCTCTGAAGAAACTATTGATTTAAAGAAAAAATGACGGACAAAGAAAAATGCAGGAATTTTCACTAATAAACTGAAGTTCATTAAACTTTGCAAGACCATAAGAAAATGTATGCAAGAAGAAACGTGTCAGTTTAATGCGAAGCTTATGAAAAATGGTACTTACGTACTTAGTAAATTGAAAATGTCTCTGGTGACTGACAGCATTTAAAAAGGTGATTTGGCCTACATGTGATTTATTTCATAGAAGAATGTGGCCATTTTGCACCCACCAACATGTTAAAACCACCATCACCCCTTCTCAACCATCAACTAAATGCTGTATTTGTTTTTTTAGATTTTTATATTTTTTTCATCCTACCTTCATTATTTTTACAAATAACTCAAGGTGGCAAACATACCTAATACTTCTTCCTCCTTCCATTTTTCCTGCAGCATTGTAACAACCACTCTGTGAAGTCAATTGAGATGAGAGAGATTGACTGGCTCAAAAGTACACAGCTGGCTTTTGTGCTAAATTTTCCAAATGTGGCTTGTTGGGAAAGTTCTCAAGGTCTCAGAGACCTGAACATCCAGAAATTAAATAGAGGAATGGGCAGCTGAATTGTAGCTGTTAGCTCTTAGGTCAGTATGTCATCTACACCTTTTCCCAAGCAGATAATGGAGCCTACCCAGCTGCATAAATTCAACCTCTGAAACATCAGATGAGTGGGAGAAGGGAAAGAGGATGGAAACAAGAATAGTGGAGTCTTCCGTTTCTGCCCATGTTTTCTTGAAAGTCTACAATACTTCCATCTCTGCTAAATTAATGCTTGCATAATCTCTGGGTGCTTGTTATCATTCCAGCTCAAATCCCAAGCTAACAGCTAAAACTCAGTAGCATATTCCTGTACCAAATAATTATCCAATTGTAGGTGATTTATTTCACATTTGGCAATCACTTACTTGTCCAACTGCTCAAAGCTAACTCTCAGGCACACTACACTATTTGCTTAAATGTCAAACTTTGAACTGTTTTGAATTAACTCTTTCCATCTTTGGTCTAATTAAATGCCACATGGGCTTGGTCAATGGAGGAATAATTTGGTCTGAAGATGCATAATTCGTATTAAATGAGGGAGTACATTTGCTTGGATTTTCACCATATTTATGAGCCAAAGAGATTGGATTTTGGTGTTGGGGGCCTGTAACTGCTGCAGCAATAGTTGCAAGGAGTTGGAACAGGATCATGCCAGTATGAACAGTAAGGGTTGTAGCAGATGTTGTCCTATCTGGTAGGCCAGCTGGTCATCACTACCCCCTTTCATGCTCAACTTGTAGACATCACCCACTAGTTATCTAATTTAGTTATCTAAATTTATCATTGCAGCAGTTAAAACTAGGTACCATTTAAGCAACTTAATCTGATAGCTCAATATCCTTGGACTATTTTATTTTGGTTCCCTTCTCTTTCTTTCCTCTTATATATCCCTAAATTATAATTATAATAAACAACTATATTTGTATTAAACAATCACATCAAAATATTCCAGGTAGAACTTTCTTATTTTAGTGTATACCTCTATTTTATCACATTTTAATTGCTAAATGTTTTAATAATATTAGACTGTTGTGCAGCAATATAGCATTGTATGTACTTAACAGTCAAACATTTGTTTTCTGCTTTACATACTTTATATGTGGCCTGGTATTCTAGTTCTTACCAGCTATTTTTACTTTACTTTTCTTTCTCTCATCTCCTTTCTTTTCTGTAAATTGTTCAGCTCAGGATAAAATTCCTTTATCTTACTCCCCTTTCCCCTTATAATATTGTTACCAGATTGTACCCACATCTGGACATGGACCATACAAAAGGATTTAATTTGATTTAGGATGTCTAAATAATCAGATTGAATCCAGGGAGTTCAGAAACTAGGAAACCTAACTTGATTTGAAGTAAAAAGTAACAGGACCAAGGGTAGAAAAGAGTTTTGAAATGGTCTTCAATATGGATAAATGGTTAAGACAGGCTGGAGACCTGAACTGGGGTTTAATGTTTCCAATGATAACTGAATATAGCTTGGTCCTTCCAGAGAACTATGCTTGTTTTCCTGGTTTTGAAAATGCTATCTTTTAAATAACCATGTGATAATGGCAAATTCAGATGTCACACTGAAACATGAATCTTTCAACTTTTCTTTCTTTTAAACGATTTTACCCTACTAAATACAAACTATAGCCAGAAATGACAAATAAAAAGGAAAGAGAGAAAGGATAGAAGACTGAATATTTAATGAAATGACTCCTGATCCTCCTTGCAACAAGTACAAGCAAATTAATATTTTCCCATCCCTATAATGTTACATAATCAACTTAATTTAGAAGTTCTGAAGGAAAATATGCCAGAGCAAATGAGTCTGATGAATTCTTTTTTCCTGTACTTTCCTGTTTCCTTCTGCATATTTTTAATGTTCTTTTTCAACAATCTCCAAATACAGGGGTGCTGGGCTTGTCATGAAGGGCAATTTGCTGGAAATAATTAACATGATTGGGAAGGGTTGGGAACAATTCTGTTGCTATGATCCTGAAGCTTAAGAAGGGTTTAGAATTTCAGATTTTATGTCAACTCACTTTAGCTGTTAAATTAAAGTGTTGGTCACAACTACTCATTGTTACACATGTAGAAGTCATTGTTTACATATTGTCTGAAGTCATAATCAAGATTTTTATTCAGTGTGGATACTGGAAGTAAGAGCAGCTACCAATACAATCCAAGATTTGAATAGTGAAGATGGAGTTTTACAATGCAAGTTCAGAAAAGGTAGGGAATATGTTCATCCTGAAAATCAATAACATAATCTAGATTAAGGTTAACAAGGCATGGATAATACAGAAATTATTTTAATACTTCTCAATCTCAAGCAGAGATTTTTTTATGCTGGACGTACCACTCTTTTCCTAAGCCAGGCCAGGATACTCATCTGCTTGAAAATAATTCAGAGAAATTCTCCTATTTTCTTCTCATCTCAGATCTTTGGCTCTTGAACTAGAGACACTTCTGCTTTTGAGGACCTGGGGGACAGATCTGGTCAAAATTAAAGCAGCAGTCTCACTAGTTGCTGGTGTCAGGACCAGTCCTGACTTCCATACTCAGACTTAACTCTTTAATTTCAGAGAGGCTGCAGGTAAGGATCATTTGAGGTAGATTTAAAATATTTCAAGGTGCTTTCTGGTGAACAGTGCTTGTTCTATAGTGCAAAAGACATTGTGTACCTATTCTTTAATGGATATTTTTCAGGGTAAGAAAATGTGAAGCTTTTGTGGAATACAAGTAGAATATTATCTGGACTCTATTTACAATTCAGTGAAATAAGGCAAGGTGATTAGGTTATAAAAACTACATCTGAAACACAGCCTCACTCTTCAGATCTCATTCCATGATATGTGATAATAAGGCTAATCCATTTTACTGCTGTAGTTTATCTGAAATGCATCTTGAGAATACCAAGCATTTTTAGTGTTCCTCAGTATTTTTACAACCCCCCCCCCCAAAAAAAAAAGCAGAAAAAGAATTTTGGTATGTGTCAAAAAACATCAGGCAATTATTTGGCTTCCTTTTTATAGAATATAATAATTATATTTATATGCAATCTACTGATTCCCTGTCAGAAAGCAATTTTGATGGAAGCAATTCCAATACTGAAGTTGAGATTTTCTAAAATAAAGTTTTTCTGGTTCCTTCCTGGATTTTTTCAACCAAATCTAAATAGCTTTTAAAAATAAGTTTCTGAGAAAGCTGAAAATAGGGTTTGGGTCTGTTCCAGTCCTGCTCATTTTGTAACATTGCAAATGTGTCAGAATATATTTATTGGGTTTAGTAAATGCTTCTGAGTGGGTCCTAGGAGATAGAGAACTACAGGTATTACTTGAAAATTGATCAGAGTCAGCTGCCTGTCTTTTCAGAAGTCTGTCCAGGTAGACAGAAAGATGTAAAAAAGTATTTTCAAACTATGCTGTTTTCTGTGATAAAGAGGGATAGAAGGAATTGTTCTGTTTTGCACTTTTTGTCCCTAAGCTATATTAATCAGATAGGAATTGGGTCACTTTATCAATCAGGGTGGTTTTTTAAAATATAAAATATAACTGGAGTCCTGAGTACTCTCCAAGCATGGTTGCTTGCTTGCAGATGTTTCATTATCCAACTAGGTAATATCATTGGAGTAGATAATAACAGTGTTGTTAATAGTCTAGGTAATGTCATCAGAATAAAATATAAATTGGAAATGATTTTGTGAGAAAATGAATTGATGTGTTGTCAGATTGCTGTTTTTTCAGGTGTTGTTTTTCTGGACTTGATATGCCAACATAAAAAGTAAAAGGTTCCCTCACCTCAAGTCAAGCTTGATTCCTTCATGTCTGGATAGTTTTTTTGGTGGCAGTAAATATTTGGTCATTATCTTCTTTTATTTTTTACTAGGCTTCTCAATGCAATATATGATATATAAGGCTACAAAAGTACCACAATATAAAACTATGCAGCAAATTGCTTTGGTAAAAACCATCATAGCGCATATTCATTTTATTGTTTTCCTCTCCAAATGTTTTTAGAAGTAAAAGGGGGAAAAAGGCATTGGATTCATAAACTACTGCACATGAAAGATTGTCATTTTATAATAGGAAGTTTGTTAGATCAGTTGCCCTTTTCGGGCATTTGCAGAATTTCATTGTGGATTGCAAAAAATAAAAAAAAATGAAATGCAAGGCTGATCACACTTTATTGAAACAACAATTGGTGAACTTCAGCTTACAAAAGAAGAGGAATAAAACAATGGAAAGGAAAGATCTTTTATAGGATTTTTAAAATGTGGAATGAGAAATTCTGGGGGCTGTAATATGGTATCAGAATTTTGGGACTAAATTGTCAAAGGAAAAACCTGGATAGGTTTACTTGTGAAAAGATAGTCCTTAAAAACTGTTATGACAAACTTTAGAAAAGCTACTTATGATGCATTCTTGAAGTTATGGCTGCTGTACCTTCCTGTGGTTACATCATTGCTTTTCAAGAACTTGGCAACCAGCTCACATTGATGACTGCGGGTAGCACCCTGTGGTCACATGACTGCAATTTGTGATGTTTTGACTGTGATTTTCGCATCCATTAGATATATTGGATTCACTTAACAACCATGTGATTCACTTAATGACTGTGGTGACTCACTTTATGAACATTGAAAAATGGTTGTAAAATGGAGTCCAGTCATGTGGTGCCTCGACTTATGACCCTAGCAATGTATGTCTGAAATTGTTGTGGTCATAAATTGAGGATTACCTGTATTAAATAATTACTTGAAGCTGGATCTCCACAGCCTCGAGTCAGTTTCATTCTGCTATTGTTAAGATTTTTTGTTTCTTTGTTTTGTTGGAAAGATTTGAAGACTTGTCCTTGGAAGTGAGTGGTTTCTTTAGGTCTTAGAGGATTATGTAAATAGAGAACTGGACCTATCTCTGTCATGCCCACAGAAGTAGAAACAGATGTCCTATTTTAATGACATCTTTTCATTTCAGCCCTAACAAGCTCTTAAACTACATTTATGGAAGAGATTTGGGCCTGTTGGTCCCACCCATCTATTCTGGGCCTTACTGCAATGTCTGGGATTTAAGATAGGATGATGTTGTATTCTGCATTCTGCTGAGTGTCATTACAGTTATAAATAGAAATAACTGTAGTATGTACAGCTCCATAATATCTCCAAAGACTATAGTTTCAGATACCTAGACAGGGTTAAGTAGAGTTAAAGTGTAATAGTAGAAAGGTTTTCTGATCTTAATACTCAAAACAAGATGGTTAAAGTATCCCAATCAGGAACCTTTTCCCGCACTGCTTAATAATAACTGGTGTGGACTTCATTTATGTTTGAATTTTTATCATTTCACAATGCAGACTTATTGTCTTGCATGTAACTGTCCAAGTACCGACTGAAAATTTCCACAAACCCTCAAATTTAGCTGAATTCAAGTGTTGTTAATCTGACAGCAAATGACTTGTGTTTACAAAAAAATCCATTAAGCTTCACAGTTTACCACTAAGTTATAAAAGCCTGTGTCAGTCTCTGAACCATTCAGAACAGTTCTCGAATTCACAGGTCAAAAGGCTTCTCCAATTCCATATGTAAGAATAAAAGAGAGGATTTGTTTATATCCAATGTCCTTATCTCACTAATAAATAATGGGTTGGAAAGGCAAACTTTAATAAACAGCTTTTTAAACCACAATGCTAGGAAGATGGTCAGAACTAGATAATTTTCTCCTGGCATTCTATCAGTGCCTGATATTTTCTGTTAACTTGTAATCTCCAAGCAATTATTCAAAGAGAAATTGAGAAAAGGATAAAAAAATGTAGTGGCTGTGTGTTCAACATTTTTTTAAAAAAAAATCTAATTAA
The DNA here is from genome assembly GCF_001527695.2 of Protobothrops mucrosquamatus. NCBI lineage: Eukaryota > Metazoa > Chordata > Lepidosauria > Squamata > Viperidae > Protobothrops > Protobothrops mucrosquamatus. Next base: position 154,109 of record NW_015387014.1, on the reverse strand, counting down.
AAATGTGTGGATGAAAATGTAAATAGCAATTATTTTCCTATAGAAGAAGCTAATATGTCGGCTTCAACATATGGAGAAAGAAAAGGGCTTTCCTCTCCATTTGCCAATGCAAAATTGGGATTTCGTGATTCATTTACATGAGAGAGGTTGGTAAATACAGGGCTTAAATATTCTAATATGCTATCAGGCTTTTATAGAGATTCACTAGAGAACAGTTAGACATTGGATACGTTCTACCTGCAGCTTTAGGGGTAGAAAGGGCCACATTATCTGTGGAATTACGGTACTTCTTGTTGATAATGATGAAACTGACCTCATTACCTTTCCTTCAGTCTCTGCAAACTCTCTATTGCCTTTGAGGATTTTTGCTTGCCTGCTACAACTTTTTCAATCAACTTCTTGTTGATTAACTTAATATTAACTTAAAATCAACTTAATATTAACTTAAAAGTAATGAGTCATTCTGATATGTACAGTAGATACCAAATACTAATGATTCTTCGAACAGGTATAGTTAAGATTTGATGTTATCACTTTGGGACTCTAGCATTTAAATGTTTCCATCTTTCATGAAATGGAAACTAAGAACATTAATTCAAGCAATATTTTAAAGGCTGTCAATGATAATTGGAGATTCTTCATTTCTAATTTTTGATCTACTATCTGACTTGAACCATGAATACAAACATTTCTCATTCATTCCCATTGAATTTGCATTCTGTTTTCTCTACTAGAAACTATTTTTTAAAAAATAAAAGTGGTCCCAAGTGCTATTACTGGTCCCAAAAGTTGCAGTCATAATCCTAATGATACATTTTGGACAACCACAAAAGCAGTTTTTAATTTAGGACCATACTCATGCTTAACTCTTGCTTTTGGAAAGCAGTAGTACAATAATTGTACCATTGCAATAGAGGGATATATAGTAACCTTATTATACAATGGGGACAAGGTACTATGCTTCCCCTCTATCTATGGAGATTCTCAGTCATCCCAGTCATTATTGTCCCAAAACTGCTTTGTCAAAAGGCAACTGGACTTTCTTGTTTTTCTTTGAAACGTTTCACTTCTCATCCAAGAAACTTCTTCAGCTCTGACTGGATGGTGGAGTATGCCCTGCTCTCTCTCTCACACACACCCCACGTGAGTTAAAGGTCTTTATTCAAGCCTCCAGCAGTTCTAAAGGAGGCAGACACAAAGAGCAGGCTCACTGACTGAGCTCAGCAAGACTTGGGCAACTGCACACAGCAACATGAGAATTCCCACTTGAAGCAATCCATAAGGCATGATGCACAGTCCAGGCATCAATCCAAATTTCAAACATGGGTTCAAGGGCACACAAGAATGTGGAGCAAGGAAATGGACAGGTTGTTCCAGCAATGCCCATCCTTTTGGGCAGAATTAAATAGGTAACGTGATATGGCCGCTCACAATGGGCGAGGCTGCTACCTCTTGAGTAACCTGGCCATTCCATGCTGCGCATCCTTGGATCAGGAAGAGGGATGGACTCCACCTCCACATCCTCGCTGACAGCAAGCAGCTGCTCCTATTCTTTTCCTGAAGCCTCCAGGCTAACTTGCTGCTGCTGTGGCTCCCTCTGTTTGGGCTCAGTCTGCTGCCCATCCAGTCATTCCAGCTGTAGCTGTTCCATCCAGCTGGAGCCCTCTGCTTCCTGATCCCCATACACCCCATACACATCCCATACACACTTCTCCCAAGGGGCAAGGACACAGATCCTCCTCTCCTCCGAACTCGAAAGGACGCCAGAGGCATGTTAATTTTGGAGATGGAGAAAAAGAAAGAGACAGAGTTTACACAAAAAAATAGGGGTGTCAAGCCTTTCAGAAAATGAATGTGACTTTTTTTAAAAAAGAAATGCTTTTATTATTTTTATAAAGAAAACTAGGGGTGGTAAACATATCTAATAATCCTTCCTTGTTTTATTTTACCCCACAACAACAACAACCCTGTGAAGTAAATTGGGCTGAGATAGAGAGTGACTGGTTCAAAGTCACCCAGCTGGCTTTCACGCCTAAGGCAAGAGTAGAACTCAACATCTGTGGCCTGTTGAATTAAAGATAATGAAAAAACAATCATGCCAGTTTTGTTTTTGTTAGTGGATTTCAGTGTTGTAAACTTGGGGAGCTTTGGAGATTAAATAATGGGTTGTGGTTCACCTTTTGCCATTTTAAAAATGGGAAACTACTGCCTACAGCATATTGTGTGCCTACAGCATATTGGAATGTTGGCCTAGAACTGGAGAGGTCTAGTTTCCAATTCATTCAGCTGCAGAGGCCACTAGAGAAACCTGGCTAAGTCAATGCCTGCATGAAGATAAGGAAGAAAATAAAGAAGAAAGTATAAAAATACGTAAATGCTTTTGAGTATTTTTTCTCATCTTCAAAAAAGGAAAAAACTGGATCCAGGAAACTACAGATCTATCAGCCTGACATCAATACCTGAAAAGATTCTAGAAAAGATAATTAAGCAACAAATCTGCAAACACCTAGAGGCAAACAAAGTCATAACCAGAAGCCAACACTGGTTTGTCAAAAACAGATCGTGCCAGACAAATCTTATTGCAGTCTTTGACAAAGTGACAAAATTAGTGGACTAGTGAAATGATGTAGATATAACTTACTTGGATTTCAGTAAGGCATTTGATAAAGTAGACCACAACCAGCTACTTGATAAGATAGAAAAATGTGGGTTAGGCAGCATTACCACCAGATGGATTTGTAACTTGCTGACTAACCTCACTCAACTTGTAGTCCTTAATGGAATTGCATTATATGCAGGGAAGTACTCAGTGGCTTGGTACCCCAAGGCTCTTTCTTAGGCCCAGTACTCTTCAATAACTTCATCAATGATTTAGATAAGAGGATAGAAGAGGAACTTGTCAATTTTGAAGATGACACCAAGCTGCCAAGAATAGCCAACAATCCAGAAGACTGACAGAACAATCTTGACTTGAAACTGGTCCCCAACAAAATGAAATTCAATGGTGAGAAAAGTTAAATTCTACATTTAGGCAAGAAAAACCGAAAGCACAAATATAAATAGGTGGCACCTGGCTCAACAGTAGTAACTGCAAGAGAGATCTTGGAGTCCTAGTGGACAATCACTTAAATTTAAGTCAGAATTGTTCTGCAGGTGCCAAAAAGCCAGCAGTCTTAGGCTGCATTAACAGAGGGATAGGATCAAGATCACCTAAAGTGTTAATGCCACTTTATAATGCCTTGGTAAGACAACAGTTGGAATATTGCATCCAATTTTGGTCACTACGCTATAAAAAGGGTATCGAGACATTTGAAAGATTGCAGAGAAGAGCAACAAAGATGACTAGCAGACTGGAGGCTAAAACATATGAAGACCAGATGCAGGAATTGGGTATGCCTAGTTTAATGAAAAGAAAGACTAGGGTTAACATGATAGCAGTGTTACAATATCTAAGGCGCTGCCACAAAGAAGAAGGGGTCAACCTATTCTCCAAAGCACCTGAAGGCAGGACAAGAAGCAATGGATGGAACTAATCAAGGAGAGAATCAACCTAAAACTAAATTTCCTGAGAGTGAGGACAATTAACCAGTGTAATGACTTGCCTCCAGAAATTGTGGGTGCTCCAACACTGAAGGTTTTTAAGAAGAGATTGGATACCATATTTTTTCTGAAATAGTATAGGGTTTCCTGCTTGAGCAGGGGGTTGGACTAGAAGATTCAAGGTCCCTTCCAACTCTGTTATTCTGTATATTTATTGATGTCAGTAGACTAGTATTTGACAAAGTACACATTTTACAAAAAGCTAGGCAATGCTGAGGCAGAAAGAAAGCCTTGGGGTATCAATTTTCAATTATAGCAAATTTTAAAGCATAAATTGTTGAAAAAATAAACATAATTCTTTAACAAGCAGTATGAACGTTATGCTGTGTATATAGTTGCATATGTTTGCTGGGTGAAAGTTTTTTGTTTCTTAATAGTGAAATGTTCTCAGTGAAATATTTTTGGTAGTTGCACAGCAAAGTTGCTCATGTCTTAGCTGGCAAGAAATAAGAATAATATTTTTTCCACAAGCATAGTTTGCAGTTTCAGTGTTACTTAAGAAAATATGCAGTTTAGAAGAAAAGCACTTCTACCCCCCACAGTGAATTACAGGAATACAGTGATTTTCTAAATGAATGTTTTGTGTAAGCTCAGATATTTTTTTTTCCAGGCTGGGCTTTCCAAATCTGAAGTAATGCAATCTGATCATGGCAGTACTACAAAAATATTAGTTATGGTTAGGAAGGTCTTTGCACAATTAACTTTAAAACCCTACATGACATAGAGATTGGTTATTTAAAGGACCACATGTCTTTCCATAACATCTGCCTGGCTGATTCAATCCTGCAGGGTTGGTGAGCTTTCTTTGATTAAACAATGTCGTTTCTCAGGACCCCAGAAGTGTGCCTTCTCTATAACACAGCCTGCCCCCTGGAACAAGATTCTCCTGAAATGCAGATGATCCACACTCTGATGTTGTGTAAAATAACTGTGAAGACAGGACTCTTCACCCAGGCAAGAAAAAGCTAAATAAAGGATTCCAGTAATTATGTTTGATTCAGTATCTGGTGGAAGTAAATGCCAGCAAGAACAGGAATTCAAGAAGCTGACCTACAACAGGCACTGCACTAGCAACTGCCTAGTTAAGCAGGGCTGGATTCTTTTAAAATACCACTGAAGAATAGATCCCAGTATCTATTACACAAAAGCTGAAAACTCAGTTGTTTCATATAAGTTCTCTTTGTTACTACTAAACAAATATAGCTATTCCATCTTTCCTCCATAAGATACATTCTCTGCCCCGACCTCTATGAATATGTGATAGAGCAATTGTGTAATAAATTGGAGACTAAATTCGTTCATCTTTCACTAGCTCAAACTAATTTAAGTCCTATTTCACCTGATGATGAGATCGAAGCATATTCAGGCAGGGAGATTCTGTGGCCAACTTCCAAACATTTATTTATGGCCAAAGATCAGAAAAGAAAATGCACTAACACAAAATCTGAACACAGACAATATAATGAACAACAAGAACTATAATAGGTAACAGACAACAACAGCAATTGAATAGGATTTCACAACTGTTCTGGAAATTGCCATCGACCTGTCAGCAAATATGAAAATAACAATTTTCTCTTCTGAACTTCCATTATAGTTGAATAGCAAAGGCATTACTGGATCCTCCACCAGGTCGTATAAAAGGAAGAGTAAAGATGTGTGTGGCACAGGCAAAGGTCTCTTGCCAAGGAATGTAATTACATCTGTGATGATGACCAAATGACAGATCTGTCCAAAGGAAGGGTTCTCTTGTGAATTTGGTCACAAATTATTAGCATAGTAAATGGCAGCTGACCTAAAAAGCATAAATATGTTTCAATTTATATAGAAAAGTAATATAACCATTAGCAAAATATGATTTAAAGTCAGGAAAAGATTAGAAAGAAACAAGCAGCTTTTACCTGAACTCTCCTTAGTATAAAAGGGATGATGGGAAATGTTGTTGGGTATTAAAGATTTTGTTACATATCAATAAAATAAAATATTAATAGCATTACTAGAAAATTAGTATCTAGTATTTTTGAGAGTCTGTTTCCTGATTTGACTTATTACAAAGGGCTGTCAACTTAAGCAAGAGTCTCTTAAAAGTAGTTGAAGTGAGATATTGAGCAGATATTGCTGCACAATTTTTGGTAGAAATTAACATCTGTCATCCATGATAATATGAAATTATTCTGTTAAGTCAAGAAAGCAAGAAAGTTCTGAATGGAAATTAATTTAACCCCAAATTTCAGTAGCAAAACTACATATTTGCACTATGGAAATTAAATGGGGTTCCAATGCATTGGGAACCCACTGAGGATTCCCAGTAGAATTTGTAAACTTTTGGATTGGACCTAATCAAAAAAAAATCAAATTATAGTAATTGCAGATCAGTTCTGGGCACAATAATCAAAAGGCTCAGAAAATTTAATTAATATATTTTATTACTATTGTGATTTGTATAATGCAGAATAGTAGTGAAGTATTATTAGATTCATATGGACTCCATAATTGTTTGTTCTGTCAGCAGCTGGTCCAATGAAGAAATGTACAAAAGAGATGGTTTGCATCTATCAAAGAAAGGGACTGAGTTACTTGGCTATAAATTCACAGATTTTCTGGAGAAATATTTAAACTAAACAGCGGGGACAGTGAGCTAACTGATACAGGACATCCCTGTCCCCGGCAATCTAAAAATTATAGGGCTATCAGTGCATGTAACATAGATGTGTGTATGGACAAGAACATCAACCTTGCTGTCAAGCAAAATCAAGCTCTTAATAGCGAGTGCCACACAAAGTACACTAACCAAATAGGTGGTAAGACATTAGGGGAACTCAGGCACCACACAGGTTATGTAGGAAGTAAACACAGGGTCGGTCATAAAGGACTCAAATGTCTATACACAAATGCACAGAGTATGAACAGCAAACAGGGAGAACTAGAAATTCAGGTTAATGAGGGCAGATATGATATTGTTGCCATAACAGAAACATGGTGGGACGAAACCCACAAATGGAACACATAGCTAGAGGGATTTAAATTATTTAAAAGAAACAGACCAAATAAAAGAGGAGGTAGAGTTGCTCTCTATATAAGAAATAACTACATCTCTACAGAAATAGAGCACAGCAATGATGAAAACTGTCCTGAATGCATATGGGTCAATAAAAAAGGGGTGGTGGTGCCATAGGTGTATACTATAGGCCACCCAACCAAACACAGGAAATAGATGAACTTTTTGCTAATCAGCTAACTAAGGTATGTAGGAAGCACATCACAATAGTAACGGGGNTTGGGAGGAAGTGACCATGCAATATTGGAATTCAACATTATGGAAGCACAAGCAATAGAACACAGTCAAACTAGAGTCTTGGACTTCAAGAGAGCTAATTTCAATAAACTTAGAGAGGGTTTGGGAAGGATTCCATGGATGAGAATCCTCCAGGGGAAAACAACTCAAGAGGCTTGGGAAATTTTGAAAAGTGAGATAAGGCCCAGTCTAGCACAATACCAACAAAGAGGAAAAATAACAGCTCTCAAAAGAAACCAGCATGGCTGCATAAGGAACTCTCTGATCAATTGAAAGATAAAAAGAACAAGTATAGAAAGTGGAAAGAGGGACACATAACTAAGTCAGAATATCAGCAAATAGCCCGAGCCTACAAAGACGAAGTGAGGAAAGCTAAGGCTCAGAATGAACTAAGGCTTGCAACCAAAGTCAAAAATAACAAAAAAAAAGCTTCTTTCAACATGTAAAAAACAAGAAAAAAGTGAAGGAAACAATTGGTCCATTAGTGGGTGAAAGTGGCAAGAAGGTGACAAGCAACAGGGAGAAAGCAGAACTATTTAACTCATTTTTCGCATCTGTCTTTACACAAAGGGAAAAAACAGACCAACCTATCAAAAATAGTGCCATAAAAAACAAAATAGAGATACAAGTTAAGATAGGCAAGAAAATGGTAAGTGAACACCTGTCCAGCCTAGACGAGTTCAAATCATCAGGACCAGATGGATTACACCCTAGGGTTCTTAAGGAGCTGGCGGATGTGATCTCAGAACCACTGAACTATATTTTTCAAAGATCCTGGAGCACTGGGGAACTACCAGAGGACTGGAAAAGAGCTGATGTAGTTCCCATCTTCAAAAAAGGAAAAAAAATGGACCCAGGAAATTACAGACCTATCAGCCTGACCTAAATACCTGGGAAGATTCTGGAAAAGATAATCAAACAACAAATCAGCAAACACCTACAGGCAAACAAAGTCATTACTAAAAGCCAACACGGGTTTGTCAAAAACAGATCATGCCAGACAAATCTTATTGCATTCTTTGACCAAGTGACAAAATTAGTGGACCAGAGGAATGCTGTGGATATAATTTACTTGGACTTCAGTAAGGCATTTGACAAAGTAGATCACAACCTACTACTTGATAAGACAGAAAAATGCGGGTTAGACAGCATCACCACCAGATGGATCCGTAGCTGGCTGACCGGCCGTACTCATCGTGTGGTCCTCAATGGAACCGCATCTACATGGAGGGAAGTGTGTAGTGGGGTGCCCCAGGGCTCTGTTCTGGGCCCAGTGCTCTTCAACATCTTCATCAACGATTTGGACGAGGGGATAGATGGGGAACTCATCAAATTTGCAGATGACACCAAGCTGGCAGGAATAGTCAACACTCCAGAAGACAGGCTTAGGATACAGGAGGATCTGGACAGACTTGAACACTGGGCGCTATCTAATAAAATGAAATTCAATGGTGAAAAAAGTAAGGTTCTACATTTAGGCAAGAAAAACCAAATGTACAGGTATAGTATAGGGGGTACCTTGCTCAATAGTAGTAACTGTGAGAAGGACCTCGGAGCCCTAGTGGACAATCATTTAAATATGAGCCAGCAGTGTGCTGCAGCTGCCAAAAAAGCCAACACAGTGCTAGGCTGCATTAACAGAGGGATAGAATCAAGATCACGTGAAGTATTAATACCACTTTACAATGCCTTGGTAAGGCCACACTTGGAATACTGCATCCAGTTTTGGTCAACACGATGTAAAAAAGATGTTGAGACTCTAGAAAGACTACAGAGAAGAGCAACAAAGATGATTAGGGGACTGGAGGCTAAAACATATAAGGAACGATTGCTGGAATTGGGTATGTCTAGTTTAACGAAGAGAAGGACGAGGGGGGACATGATAGCAGTGTTCCAATATCTCAGGGGCTGCCACAAAGAAAAGGGAGTCAGGCTATTCTCCAAAGCGCCTGAAGGCAGGACAAGAAGCAACGGATGGAAACTAATTAAGGAGAGAAGCAACCTAGAACTAAGGAGAAACTTCCTGACAGTTAGAACAATTAACCAGTGGAATAACCTGCCTCCAGAAGCGGTGAATGCGCCAACACTGGAAGTTTTTAAGAAGAAACTGGACAGCCATTTGTCCGAAATGGTATAGGGTTTCCTGCCTGAGCAGGAGGTTGGACTAGATGACCTCCAAGGTCCCTTCCAACTTTTTATTATTATTATTATTATTATTATTATTATTATTATTATTATTATTATTATTATTATTATTATTATTATTATTATTATTATTATCTGGATATTTGAATATATTGAATGTGTCAGTCCAAGCACCAGTTTTCCAGGAATCAGATAGCAGATCTTCTGCAGAATATAACAACTTTTGCTTTGTTATGCTTGATGACTAGACTTTCCTCTTTTTAGTAGATTTTAGTAGTCACCTGAGATTGAGAGAAGACAGCGCTCTCATCAATATACCAAAGAACTGAAAGAGATGTATTAGACCACATACAAAGTGAAATTCTAGTTTTGATAAAGCTGATAATGTGATACATAGTAGAAGTGGAAAAAGGCAAGGTATCAATGTGCATCTTTGTTTTATCTCTTTTTGAGTAGGAATTGAAGAGGAGAGAGAAAAATGCTCTGAATGATGGAGAATGATGGAGAACCAGGCATTGATCAAATGTTGATCACCTTCTTTGAATCCAGCTTGCTTTTCTGTGAAAAATACTATCTTGTATTTATTTACAATGCTCATAGGCTTACTGGATGGTTCTTTGATGAAGCATTATCTCTGTTTTTATGTAATGTGATAGTAATGAATCTGCACCGGTCTGCTGGGCTCTGAAATGAGCAATCTATATGTGTCAGCAACATTGCTGTTAGAGTTTCTTACCAATCACTACTTGCTTTTAGCAATTAAGGTGAAATTAAGTCAATCTATGTGGCTTTGCCATTCCTTAACTGTAAGACAAGTTTGGAGGCCCAAGAAGGAAACACAGGGGCAAGTGTGCAGTAATTTCAGCAACAAACTTTGCTAAAGCCACAGCTCCTATGGCAGTGATGGCGAACCTTTTAGAGACCGAGTGCCCAAAAACTGGCCTCGCCCTGCTCCACCCCCTCCCCGCCCCCATCCCGCCTGCCCGCAGGGCCACTTACCGCCTCCAGGGCTGTTGCAGAAGGCCCAGGCAGCCCAGAAGCACCATGGTGGCCACGCCCTCTGCCCCTGCCCAGCAGCATCAACTGTGTGCAATAGGGCATTTTATTTATTATTTATTTATTATTTACATTTATATCCCGCCCTTCTCCTTTCAGACTCAGGGCGGCTAACAATCAATTAAAATACAAAAAATACAATACTCCTGTTAAAATTTAAATTAAAAAGAAATATTTAACTGTGATCTGATTAAAAGTAATTAAAACCCCTTTAAAATCCCTTAGGCCAGTCCCGCAAGCTGGAACAACCATGTCTTGAGGGCGCGGCGGAAGGTTCCCTCTAGTCCCTAGTGGGACATCTCTGGGGGCAGTTCGTTCCAGAGGGTGGGAGCTCCCACAGAGAAGGCCCTCCCCCTTGGGGTCGCCAGCCGGCACTGTCTGGCTGATGGCACCCTGAGGAGACCCACTCTGTGGGAGCGTACAGGTCGGTGGGAGGTAATCTGTGGCAGGAGGCGGTCTCGAAGGTAACCAGGGCATGAGGGCATGAGGGCAGAGTCTTGTCTACGCTGCCTAGCTGCCATGTCCTTGGCTGTGCTGCTCCATGTGGGCCACGCTCGGGGTCAACTCTCCTCCAGGGGGGCCGCTGGTGAGGAGGGGGTCATGGGGGGAGGCAAGGCTGGGGCAATGGCATGTGTGCCCACAGAGAGGGCTCCAAGTGTCGCCTCTGGCACCCGTACCATAGGTTCGCCACCACTGTCCTATGGCATCGCTAAATAGAGTGCTGAAGGATTCAGTCAAAATCTAGGATAAGCAGCGCAATGTGACTCAGCAGGAGCTTTTGGAAAGATAGAAGCTACAAGGTACCAGAAAGAAATGGAATCATTTTCCTTTTTGGATAAGCATTGTCCATTTTTTAGTCTAGACCATCTTTTTTTCTGTTTAAAAAGACCCTATATTTTTTTTTACTTCCTTAAGACAATATCCTGATAAAAAGGTCTTTGAAGATACACAGTTTTTCAGTTGAGCTAGCCCTAGTTTCAAAATATTTGCTATCAAATATAACCATAGTATTATGTTTAGTGCTGGGTTTTTCATTGGAAGCTTTAGTTAGAGAGTCTTAGATGCTAGAAATTAGAATAGAATAGAATAGAATAGAATAGAATAGAATAAGAAAGGACCTTGAAGGTCTTCTAGTCCAGTCCTCTGCTCAAGCAGGAGAACCTATACCATCTCAGACAGGTGTTGTCTAGTCTCTTCTTAAAAAACTCCATGTTATGGTTCTGGCTAATGAAACACTTCAAAGAACTTCCAGGCATTGATTTTCCTAAAAGTCTTTTATTGTTTCAAAATGTCGGCACAGGCACAACGGAGTTCATGCTAAGATCTAAGTTCTCTTCCTCTGAGCAGTTAAATTATCAGCATGTTCCCTCCCTAAATTAGCCGTCATATATCACATTATCCAATTAGTGTGAAGGTCAAAGGTTTCCTTCCTCTTTCTTTCCCTAACTTTACCCCCCCCCTCTTCTGCTCTGTATTAACCCCAGAAATACCAGACAGTTCTGCATATTGTCAAAGCAAGAATATACAGTATTTGCAGCGTTGACACTCCAGTGTTGGAGCATTCACCACTTCTGGAGGCAGGTTGTTCCACTGGTTGATTGTCCTCACTGTCAGAAGTTTCTCCTTAATTCCAGGTTGCTTCTCTCTTTGACCAGTTTTCAACCTTTGTTTCTCCTCCTTCCCTCTGGTGCTCTGGTGAACAACCTGACCCCCTCTGCCTTGTGGCAGCCCCTCAGATATTGGAACACTGCTATCGTGTCTCCCCTATTTCTTCTTTTCTTTAGACTAGCCAAACTCAAGTCCTGCAGCCGTTCTTCATATGTTTTAGCCTCCAGGCCTTTGATCATCTTAGTTGCTCTTCTCTGAATTTTTTCTAAACTCTCAACATTTTTTGTGATATGGTGACCAAAACTGGCTCAGTATTCCAGGCATAGTCTTACTAGGGCTTTGTAAAGTGGTACTAGAATTTCACATGATCTTGATTCTATGCCTCTGTTTATACAACCCAGGATTGTATTAGTTTTTTTGGTTGCTGCTGCACACTGCTGGCTCATAGTCAAGTGATCATCTACTAGGACGATTCAATTAAAACCTGAAAACCCAATTAAAAACTGAAAACTGTCTATATCAGCTAAAACAAAATGTTTGTACAGACGGTATGCTAAAGCTGCATTGCTTCATCTAAACTAAGGGAAAATGAAATAGATTTTTCCATTTCCTTAGTCCACACTATTTTCAGATCCTTTTCCAAATAGGGATTGGCTTGGCAGTGTAACTCTTGTAGACAATCACATGAATTTATACCTAATATTGTAGCAATGGAAAGAATATCACAATATGGGACACTGTCATCTGAAAAGAAAATGATATTCAATAAGAGGGACTATAACAGGAGAAAGTCAGTGCTGTAAGCATCATACCCAACCCCATAGGTGAGCTCCCCTTCACAAATCCTCTCTACTGATCCATATAAAATGAGAAAATTAAATTTAATTGTCATCTAAGACAATCTCAATCCCTTATGATTAATTCCTGAATCTTTGTCTCCTATGCAAGCCTCACACTGATGCAAAGAAAAGGTAAGGCAATTACAAATGGGAGATCTTTATTAACATGTTGTAAATCTTCCAGCAGTAGCCAAGAGATAGCTAAGAGCTGGTAATTTAGACAAAGTCTTTGAGAGTTCAAAGATATGTTGCTTGCCTTGTAAATTATGTCAGTGAAACAAAGCTGCTGTCTCAAAGAGTTTAGGGACAGGAATGCTCTGAAGAGTCTAAAGCTATGCCAAAGAATTCCACATGGAACAGGTCCACATGTCAAATCAAAGATGTGATTGCCTCTTCTTCTTGAAAAACTGTGCTGATCTCTGCTGCTTAGCCTTCTTTAGCTGACTAGCAAATGACAAACTTCATATGGTCTAATAAAAAACTGAAGATTAAGTTTAAGATTCAAAATAATGAGGTGATTTGATCTGACCTTCAAACTGTATTATAAAGCTAGCTGTCTAATCTGGATTAAACATCGCATCAGTTTAGGGTTGAGCTACCTCTACAGCAGGGCTTTTCAACCAGTGGTACGGGTACCACCTGTGGTACATTGGCACCTGGCAGGTGGTACGCAACCATCCTAGAAAAGTGGTAGCGGGGGAGGGGAATGAGCTGAACCGGTGGCAGCACTGCACAAGCCTGAGCGAGAGATGGCTGGAGCTGCAGGGCTGTCAGGGCTCAGTGGAAGTGCCAGGATCAGTGCCAGGCTCCAGCTGGAGCTTGGCGCTGATCCTGGTGCTTCTGCTGAGCCCAGAAGAAGCGTTGATCACCTGGAATGTTGCAGCATCTCCAGGGTCTTGTGATTTACATTCAGATGCTTGGCAACAGCATCTGATGGTCACAGTGTCCCAGGGTCATGTGAAGTGACCAAAACCTGCTGTAACCACCCAGCAGATGGGGGAATAAAAACCAAACACCCCCCTCCCCACCCCTGCTGCCAATCCTCAACAGAAATGCCTCACAACAATGAAAACCTCGGACAGGAGGAAGAGCGCCGCAGGCAGGTGTCTTGCTAGGCTGTGGCTTGGGGGACACTTTTTTCAGTGCCATTGTAACTTCTAAGAGTCACTAAGCGAACTGTTATAAGTCGAGGACTACCTGTACTTTATCACTTTTTAACTTTTTTTTTTTGGTCATCAAGTTTTTGACACCATGCTAGGCAACTAGTGGTACTCGGATGTTGCCATATCCTAAAAGTGGTACAATGGGTGAAAAAGTTGAAAAGCCCTGCTCTACAGGACTCACAGAGGGCTTGGAGTCTCCTGGAGTCTCCTCTGCATCCATACAGTCAAACTTAATAGCACTTTGAAGAAACAGGGATGGAGGGTTCCATACCCATTACAAAGAGGAAGGGATACTATTGAAGCATTAAGCAACATCTAATTATTTACATAATAAAATATTTAATCCCTATTAAACAATCACATGAGTGAGCTGAAAAGCCGGTTCTGATATGTATTCTTCCAGATTATCCCAAGCATTACTAATAATTTGTCATAGTAAGTACTAAGGTGTAATAAGAATTGATAATAAGGATTTATGCTCATCAACTTTCAAGACCAATATAGGCAGAACTAAGAACATGTTAAATAGTTTGTCCGAAGCAGGCAGACTAAGATGCCCTGAAAAAAAGCATGATAAAGACTATCAAGCATTCCTAAAAATATTCTCCTTTGACACTCTGTATGTTGCATCATATAGAGGCGCACCCAACCAGCTCTGGCGATGCAAAAAAAGTCGCGATACATCACGTCACGTCATGTGACATGGTGAGTTTGGCACCAGTGCTCTAAGTGGAACAGGTTCTTGGTAGTCAATTCAGTCAAAAGCAAGATTCCCACAAAATGTTCTTTAGCTAGATTTATTGAAAGCAAACAGAATAAGGTTGTAGAATTTTCAGCATCTGGATTACTTTCACTTTAGGGTCCAATTTATTTCACAGTGTGTTAGGGTAGAGACTTCTTCAGTTCCTTAATAATGGCTTTTCTGTGATCAATGAGTAGGTTGCTACTTTCAAAATAAGGCAGGAATTTGCATTGTTGATGTTTTTTCAAACTATCTCTGGAATCTTTAATCAGCTCCAAACATCTACGCAGGGATGCAAAATTATCAAGCTGCGGGACTCAGACTCTGAGTGTCTTGTACAAAATAAAATAAAAGTCCAATTAAGTTTTGGAAAAATGTGTTGTTCCTTTCACATGGCCACCAAGCAATGTTCAAGAGATCAATGAGATTTCCTGTTGATTTTTCACAGTCAATCAGTTGGTGACAAGCTTGACCTTTCTTCCAGAGAAAAGAGAATATTTCTACTTAATCCTGAGAATTGTTTAACAATATGTTGCTTTTGGCAGCTTTTCAGAATTGTTTAATAACTTAGAGAACACATTATAATAATATCAAAATCACTCAGAGCTCTAGTAGGCATTTTTTTTTACTTTATTCAGGTACAAATAGGCAAGAAGTGAAAATAGGTGAAGATGAAAAGAACCATTTAAAGCAAACTAATACTGATAATACTTCAGACAATGTTTTTTTACTTTATTAAAAATAAAGTAAAAAACATTGTCTGAAGTATTACCAGTTCAATGACCTTATATTTATCCTCAATGATTCTGAGATGAATTGCTCTTCTGTTTCAAGGATAAAAGATTGAGATTTTATTATTTTAGTCATTATGGGTAGAATTGTCCTTGCCAGATACACCTTGGCAAGATCATGAACATATGTTTGAAGAATGTCAAATAATGATAGAATTGTTCCAGATACTTGCCAATTATAAGGGCAAATCCATCCATGTCAACTACTCTTTACAAGGACACATTTGTATTTTCACAATTAGGTCATTTTGAGGCCTAGTGAAAATGGCAAATAGAATCTCGACTCCCTCTATTCTGAGATAAAAAGTCTAATCCTCAAAGAATTTTGCCCCCAGAATTTGGTTTTGAAATTCCTGGAGATCAAGAAAGTTTCTTCCAATATTTTTAATATACACGAGTAATAAACACGAGTAATTTTCAATTGAATTGAATTCAATTCAATTACATGCATAGACCTGTGGATCACTTCAGGTATATGTGTGCTGGGGGTGATAAAATATGTATTCTGACATTTCTGGAGAGCATATTACAGTATTTTGTACAGTACAGTATTTTGTACAGTATTTTGTTATTACCTGCTTTAGTCACAACTTTTCCTATTTCTTATTAGGTTTGGAATAATTAGACATGTCAAACTCGCGACGTAACGTGATGTCGCGCAACATATCGGAACTTTTTCCCCATTGCTGGCAATGGGATGGGTGCGATTTCCTTGTGACATGTCCAGTCCACGGGCCGGCAGTTTGACACCTCTGATTTGTGTTGATGCTCTTACTCTTCAAGGACATTCCACAGTTTGCTTTTGTTTGCTTTTATTAATCCCAGTTCTTGTATGGAAATCAAAGATAATCTCCAGCAGATTCACATCAGGTATACTAGATTGTTGTATCACTGCTTTTTAAGACTTCCTAAAGAATAATCCCAAAAGTACTGCAGACAACAAAATAAATATTTTTTTTTTACCGGGGGAGGGGGAGTTGAGGGAGTTTCATGCTTAAGTGCCTTTTGGGAAATGTTAATGGGAATTTGGGATCTAATTATGGTGTAATTAATACAGTTGTCCTACTTTATCCTCTGGGGTAGAAGGCAGAAGAAAAGCATTTTAATGAGCTCCCTTAGGTTTTAGCAGGTATGTTACAATATGCAGAGCCAGAATTAAACAAAATGAGAGACATGTCTCTAGAGATTGAAAAAAAAATCAGCTATTCAGTTCAACTAGTCTTATAATAACGTTGGAACAAAAATGTACTTTGCATTTAGGCATAAAGAAGAGCCATACAATTATGAACTTCAGAAGGTAGAAAAAAAGTAGAAGACTAGACATTGGCAAAGTAGTTATTTCATTTTTTTTCTGGAAAATATGCATACATTGATAATAGCAAGTCATTCTGAGCTTTGACAAAAATTGATAATATTAAGGTGACCAACTTTTTTATAATGAAAAGGAGGACACAAATAAATTGACGAAAAAAATATCGTAAATAAAAGAAACATTTTATTCATTGCAACAATAATACAGAATACACTAAAATACGATAAATGCATAATAAAAAACATTTGCAACAATAACATTTTATATTGTAATTATGCTTACATGCCGTGCCCCTGCCCACAGCCGCCCCGCCAGCACGGCTGCCCCGCTGTGTAGAGCAGGCCCCGCTGCTCCCAAAGCACCAGGTGCACTGGCTCCAGCCCCGGGGGACAGCCCGCTGTCAACCCACCCTGCCTGCAACTGCCCCGCAGTTGTCAGAATAGTTCAATATTTTTTTTGTAGTTTCTCATCTTGTTTCCAACTATCCATTCCTTTCACCTATCAGGATAATTTCCCCCTCAGATTGTATTCATTTAGGATGGGTGTAATTTTTTTCCAAAATTCATCCTTGTTCATTTTTTCCTCATTACTATTCATTTAGCATGCCACTGTCACTAGCTTATAAATTTCTATGTTCACATGCACCCACAAGAATTTAAATGACATCATTTCATACTTTCTGACATACATTTAGCCCTTTTATTCATAATAATAATTAGACCTATATCTTCATCACCATGCAGGTATCTCTGTTCCATAAGAT
>NW_015387014.1:128564-136777 GCF_001527695.2 Protobothrops mucrosquamatus | reverse complement strand
ATCCTTGTTCATTTTTTCCTCATTACTATTCATTTAGCATGCCACTGTCACTAGCTTATAAATTTCTATGTTCACATGCACCCACAAGAATTTAAATGACATCATTTCATACTTTCTGACATACATTTAGCCCTTTTATTCATAATAATAATTAGACCTATATCTTCATCACCATGCAGGTATCTCTGTTCCATAAGATTAGATTACTTTTATTTATCTCTATTACATTCTTTCTTTTTCATAAACATATAATAGATCTATTATTGTTTCTTTAATTAGTAAAGCTCTATTACATTCTTTTTTTTTATAAACGTACAATAGATGTATTCTTGTTTCTTTAATTAATAAAGCTATGCCATTTACCATTTACTCCTCTTATATTTCAAGTTGACATCTTCTATATGACATAGTTATTGCCACATGGGGTATGAATGTTGATTTCTGCCATCCATTTGTCATTATTTTGGTCAATCAAGGCTTTCGCATATATTTTTTAGAAACATAGAAACCTATTCCAATATGAAAGGGTCTACTTTTCAAATAATGAGAGGAAAACCCCCGGAATTTCATTAGCATGTACTTTTCTGGAGATACTACAATGACTAAAGATGTACTAGTACAGGCCACACAGTATGCCAGCAAGAAAGCATCTGCCAATTATGTGATTTCCAGATTGTTTTGACAGATGGCTAGGGCCATGGGCTTGTCTGTCTCTCAAAACCCACTGTGGGCATTGATTCCTGTTTTACTTTGCAAAAGTAGGAACAATCTCAAAACTTGCTATATTTTTTTCCCTGCACAAGCCTGCTGCAGCTAAAAGAAGATGCAAGTTTTGACAAGTGCTCTTGCCTGTCATAGCCAGAAGAACTTTAGAAAATGTGGTGACCCTCTCTAAATTGCCTATCACCGACACAAGATTGCAACCTACATTTTGAGATCTTCTGCTCTAAGCTATCAAGATAATTTTGAATACTGTTTTTATTTTGTGCCATATTAGTTTACAATATTATTTTTTTATCCTATACAAATTTGATAAAAATTTACTCCACCTCTTCCTACTAAGCCTTTATGATAAGGGAAGAGTATGGTTAAAAACATTCCTCTGCACTTGGAATCTTCAGTACTAAAATCATTTAATGGGCAAACAGAATCAGTTCTTCCTTTTCAAAGCCAAGCTCAGCTTAACAACTCCCTCCAGGAAAAAAAAGAGAGGGTTAGGGTTAGGGAGAGAGAGGCAGAGAGACAGAGAGACAGAGGTAATTTATTATTGTCTAGGCTCTGCCAGAGAACCCAAAGAAAGAATGGTCAATCATTCAAGCATGCTGAGATCATCCAACCAGCCTGACAAAATTCTAGCAGGTAACTAGTTTAGCTACATTCTGGCCTTTTCAAGGAGGAGACAATGCCATTAGGAGGTAGGCTAAGCCACCTCATCCCACTCATACCCTAAGGATAAAAAAAAATGTTTAGGGTTAAAATATAGATAGTGAAGATCATGAACTTTATTAATGAATTTGCTTCTTGATTTTTTTTTCATTGAATGACTTTTTAGACATCAGTTTAATTATTCAATCATGCATTCTGCTGGTGGACAAATCCTTATCTGAAATTGAATCCTAGATCCAATCCATACAGGATATGGTTTTAAACCTCTTGATTAAGTTCAAAGTATTTCAGCCAAACCCATTTTTCCCCATTCTTTGTGTGGATGCAATTCAGGTCATTGTAGCAGCTCATCAACTTTCTAACCTAGGCCTTGATTCCAGAAAGCCATTTCTCTTATCAACATCATTTCCCTAGCCAGCTTTTCATCTACAATATTCTTCTTTCCCTTTCTTTTTCCTGGGATTGAAAAGAAAGATAGATATGCCACCTGATCTTCCAAGTGCATTACCTTGCTTCCTTGAGTGTTGAAGCCTAATATGATATGGTTCTAAGTGGATAAGCAGAATGGGCATATCTGTCATCTGGCTTTATTAGTCCTGGCGACTGCTGCATCATATCCCCCTTTGGTGTTTTTAGGAGACAATATGGTTTCAGTTCCTGGTTAGGCCAGCCCCTTATTCCATATCTGGAAATGCACTTGCTTCTTTTGAAAAATATGCATAATATTTTGTGTCTCTGGATTCTGAGTGTGACTCATGTCCATTTTGGCTGTTCATTTATTTGATCAATGTGAATAGTTGCTTCCTCTATATCTGTTGTAGTGTCCCCTTTTTGGTCTAATAAAAATTCAGTACTGTCTTGTTAGTTGAATTTGTCTACTTGCAGCTTCAGTGCCTTTTCTTCAACCTCTGCTGCAAGTAGGCACATACAACAAACATGTGGCAGGTTCTAGTATGTTCAGCAATTTGGATGGGAAGCAGGAGAGAGCTTTGAATTCTAGCTACACATCCCTAGGCAGGTTCTTTTCAAGCAAAAAGATGAACATGCCACATGAATTGTGGGTCACAACCACATCATTCTGTCTGCTAATCTTCAGTTTTATTACTTAAGGTACCATCACTGGAAAGCTTTTATTTCTTTTTGTTCTCTTCCCAGGATCCCATACTGTATTAGCTAAGTATACATTGTTGATTTAGAAAGAAAATTTGCTAGGCACTTCTTCTTAAATCCCCCCATTGATTTCACTGCCAAATTTCTATTAGGTTTCCCTATTTGCTTCCTTGATGAAATTATGTTTCTGGAAACTGGCTGCCTTATATTCTAGAGAAATGTATGCTTCAGTCTCTTAGTATGCTTTGTATCTATATATATTTGTGTATGTGTGAATGTGTGTATATATATATGTGTGTGTGTTTGTGTTTGTGTGTGTGTATGAATGTATACATTTGTCTATCTATCTATCTATCTATCTATCTATCTATCTATCTATCTATCTATCTATCTATCTATCTATCTATCTATCTATCTATCTATCTATCTATCTATCTATCTATCTATCCATCCATCCATCCATCCATCCATCCATCCATCCATCCATCCATCCATCCATCCATGGAAACCAATGGCATAAGAAAAAGAAAATAAATAGGAAAGTAATTTGAATTCTTGAAATTACAGATGCTTAGCATACCTTCATAGAATATTTTCTTCTCCCCAGCTGCTCCAAAGAAATTTGAGGCCCTGCCCCTCATGATTATCTTCACTTCTACTAGTTTTAAAACACTGAGAACATGTTAAGATCAATATAAGCCAACCAGTGTTCTTTTTAACTGACCAATAAGAGAATATTATGAATAATGTTTAATTGATTACTCACTTGAAATGGCCACTATCGTATAACAATGTTTTTCATCCTATCATTTTACACAAAAGGGAAGCCAAATGAATCACTAAGACACCTATCACATTGTATAGTTTATGTTGTGTACATTTGCAAACAAACAAGTGAATGGTTGCCATGGGGTGGGAGATCATGTAATGGGCAAGGCATGAAATAGGAGATAAGAACTGGAAAGAAAGAAGCAATAGCATTGTAATCTTTGCAATTGCTGAATAATTCTGTTTTTTTTATTTACATTGTACAAGCTTTTTAGAGAATTCAAGAAAATTAGATGCCAAGGTTTCATAATTTTTGATAGCTGTTGTCATGACATTGAAAGTGTTTGTCCTACAGTGGCAAAACAAGTTACCACTTGCTCTTTCCAGTAAGGGACTGGAGTATTTTCATTCTTAGGAAATGACTGAATGAGGAACTTTGCTTTCCCTGTGCTTCTTTTCTCCTATCTCTCATACCGGCTGCTACAGTGGTTGGATTGATAAAGTGCCTCTTCCTAGGCTGTTGCATCTTTGAACCAAGTATTTGGAGTTGATGTGGCACCTAAACTGTTCTGTAGGCTTTGATGATATTAACAAATTGAGTTGCTGCAGTAGATTGACTTTTCTCCTCCCATATTTCAAAGAGCTTTTTGGAATGAAATCACCAAACCCATCACAGCTGCCATTATAAATCAAGCTGACAGTCAATTACAAGGCCAACAATGTATTTGAACAAGCCTAGGATTGGAAACCTAGCCATCTCAAACATGCTTATGGAACTGTAAATAGCTCTTATTTTGAGGTCACAATTTACTCTCTTCCAGCAAAATCCTCTTTCCTTTCCTTTCCTTTCTTTTCCTTTCCTTTCTTTTCCTTTCCTTTCCTTTCCTTTCCTTTCCTTTCCTTTCCTTTCCTTTCCTTTCCTTTCCTTTCCTTTCCTTCTTTCCTGAATATTGCCTAAGGTGCCAGCAAATTTCAAAGGCTTATGGCAAAGGAAATGAGTCTACTCGTCTTCTAGAGTAAAAGAAACGGGTCATTGCCGTAGATACCCTTTTAATCTACTGAATTTTGCAGATCAAGAACCTAATTACTGCTTTGGAACTTTCATTTGAAATCTGACTTTCTGGATTGTCAATGTGTTAATTAGCACATATTATATCTGGCATTAGGAAGGAAAAAGATTGCGTCTAAAAATGGATTTTACATTTCTTATGGGGAATCAACAATTATTTGTTTTTTCTTCCTAGTATGTGTTGGATGAATCCTAGATATTACTGTTCAGTGGTAAAGCACAACCTTTGCCTGTGGACAATCTTAAAATTAGTCCCTGCATTTCCTGTCAGGTTGGGAAACTGAAAACATGGAGAGATGTTGCCAATCATTCTAAACATTGTGGGGCTTTATGGACTAATTATTTAAGGCAAATTTCTTTACTTCCTAATCAAGAACTACAGCTTTACTTGACAGGAGCTACTTCCCTTCCTCCCACCTTTTATTCAAAAATGGCAAATTCCTCCCATTCTATATCTAAGATTTAAATGTGGCAGACATGACATAATTTGAAATTCTGTCTTATATCTAAATAGAATATTTATTTTTCTTCTTCCATTCTTCCTTCTAGTTGTTTTGCAGCACTTTGTCTGCTGAATAATTTTGGGGATGTCAAAAGCATGCATATGATTTTCTAAACTTTAAGCTGATCTAGGAAAGGTACTATTTAATAAGGATCTGGGATACCATGCAAACAGATCTAGCTCAATAATCTATGTCTGCACTATCTCACTTATCTTTTTTTCTAAATTTGACAACTTTTTCAAAACAGCTTGATTCTTCTAATCCACTTTTCTTTTAGCTGAGGTATTTTTTTCTTACCAACTCTCTGATTTTGCTAACAAATTGTGTTCTATTACTTCTGTATCTCAGGAAAAGCCCATAAATAATACTATGAAGATTTCTGTTTTATTTATGTTTTACAGGGAACTCCATATAATTCCTTATCCATTCTCCTTTTTAAAATGGGTATCAGTTTATGCACATCCATGCTTTTGCTTTAAGTTTACTCATGAATCACATCATTGGGCTTGCTAGTCTCATCTAACCTCAAAAGCAAAAACAATATCCATATCCATATATCCATAAATCATTGATCACGTACAAATGCACAAGTATAGGCATGTGTAGAACATGACTCCCTGTGGAGCAAGTGACAGACTCAAGCAACTTGGAGTAATAAGATTAATTTCTGAAGATTACACCTGCTATGTATTGTACTAGATATGAGTATCTATGTCCTCGTTCATATGTTAGATGGCCTAACAAGGCCTATTTATTTTATTTATTTGGTGTATGACATACAATGTCAAGGAAATCTACAAATGCTAGACACAATGTAGTACTGACAGCCTAGACTGCTAGTTCATTCTGTTTGGCGCTTGCGTGCCTATCTTCAATACACTGCAGGGGATGAACTAGCTCACACCAGGTGACTAGCAGCACTTGGGTTGCTGGCTCTTCCGGGCTCCTCCACCAGCAGTCTGGTGCATTATCAGTCCCATCACAAACAATGTCAGAATTTTAATGCTGATTATTAAAAAAATATCACTAGAATCAAGTGCAAAGTATTGGTAGACAACAGACAAATTTGTATCTCTGATAAAACAGCTCATTGTTTTGGGTTGTTTTTTTTTTGCCTCTTCTTTGACCTTGTGAGATATCTGCAGAATACAGATCTTTATTTATTTATTTATGGAGGGATAGATGCAGAAAAGAGCGCATGCATTTTCCTTACATTTACAAGTAGCTTTGGAAAAGACTGCTTAGTGTACCTTCTTCTGGATGTTCAACCACACGGCCTTGGAGAAAATGTACCTGGCTTCAAAGTTTTTGGAGTGCTTTTGTTTTTTCTTTTTTTCCCTCCTCTCTCATGATAACTCTCTGCAATAAGCAAGACACCAGAAGAATAAAAATAAAAGAGTACATGGAAGGATTGTTGAGGGCAAAGAGTTATGAGATAATAGTTTTATTTATGTCAAGTGTTTGTACAGGAGATGCTACTGGATATCCTTCATCTTGACAGTAAACTGCTATAGATTCCCCTCAAGCACAAAATAAAGACAGAAAGGCTAATATTTTTTCTGACTGTATTAGGGCTTATCTTGTCATGAAACCATTGCAGTAAGTTGACTTTCCCAACTAGCTGTTCTTCAGGGAGCTCACAGTTTCTAATCCAACAAAGTTAGGCGATGCCAGATTGGAGAGGTTGCATTGTGGGATTATTTCCGATTGATTAGATTCCATAATAAATTTTTAAATTTGCACATATGAATGGACTTAAGAAGTTCAATCTGCTCTCATTTTGTTTTATCATTCCCTCGCTCCATGTTGTGTTGCCTTTCCTTCTCTTCTTCTCTGACCCATCCAGAAGCCAGAACACTTTGATACTTTGTGGCAAAGGCAGTTCCTTTTCCTCAATGATCCTTGTATCGTGAACAGACCAGAATCACTTTGTCTTCAATTATTCCTTCACAGGGAACTTACAAATGCCTTCTATTATTTGACTGTCCTTTATAAAAACAGCACAAAGGTAGAAGAAGAAAAAGCACCAGACTACATTGTGTTACATGGACAGATTTATTATTAGAAACTTTCATCAATCCTGTTCAGTGCAATAAAACCATCTACCCTAACATTCTTTAGCCTCATAAAAAGCACAACTGTATTTCAATTAGCTAGAAACGAGATTAAATTCTTTAATGAGCAGCAACCATTGTCTCAGGATTTGGATTCAGCGTGGTCCAACATTAGCAATGATTCCATCCATCCACCCATCCATCCATCCATCCATCCATCCATCTATCCCTTCATCCCTCCATCCCTCCAAATTTTCACAATAAGATAAAAAAACATGGGAATAGGTAAGATTTAATAAACTGCTATACTCTGAGTGCTCTGAGTCAGGAAATTGTACTGCAGTTTAAGCTGCTTCTCTCTCATGCAGCTCACTATTATTTCTCAAACCAATTTCAGAAATTCCAGTCCAGACTACAGTGAGTTTGCAGCAGGGAACTATGTCCATCATAACACTTGGTTGGTTATTTTTTGCTTTTTTGCTTTTCCCATCCATGCAGGAAAGGCAAGCCTCTCCGGCTGGCCCCTGTATGGGCTAGTCTACCAATACCTGCTTTTTTTCCTTTTAGGGACGGTTCCTTTTTCACTAGTTCCTGTGCCTTTGCTTTGCTTTCCCAGATTTTTGCACATGCAAATGTTTTTATGCTCTCAACCCACATTATCTGTTTTGACACTAATGCAGAGCCCCCCTCTTTTGTTCTTTCTGTCTTAATGTAGCATCCTTGCTATAGTATTCAAAGCAACGGGGAAAACTTTATAGACTCAGAATAGCAGTATTCCTCTTTTCAATTTAAAGATGAATAAAAAATATAAATAAATAAAAGGAAAAAAAGGGAAGGGAAACTTTGCAGTACTGTGGGAAGGATGGGAAAAAAAAGGACCATGTGCTTGTAAGGTTCATTGAGTTAATGTGCTATTGGTGGCTCAACTTCAAGATGATAAAAAATGAAGAGAACATAACAGCCTAGTAGCCCAAAATGAAGGGGGGCAGAAATCAGTTGCTTGAGGAGAGAGGTCATGCTAGGCACTTTTTAGCCAACTGGAGGTTGGAACTGCTACTGGGCTGGAATGAAGTGCTGAAGACTATCCCTTCTGAAAGGCTTAAGCTGCCTTGGCTCAGAGGGCCGTGGGAGGGTGCCTTTCCCACGGCCCTCAAAGAGGCGGTGGTGAGGCCCCTCCTTAAGAAGCCTTCCCTGAACCCAGATGTATTGGCCAACTATCGTCCAGTCTCCAACCTTCGCTTTGTGGCGAAGGTTGTTGAGAGTGTGGTTGCACAGCAGTTTCCTCGGCACCTGGAGGAAACAGTCTATCTAGACCCTCTCCAG
>NW_015387014.1:103752-127929 GCF_001527695.2 Protobothrops mucrosquamatus | reverse complement strand
CAGCTTGCGGGACTGGCCTAAGGGATTTTAAAGGGGTTTTAATTACTTTTAATCTGATGAGTTTAAATATTTCTTTTTAATCAATTTTAATAGGTGTATAATATGTCTGTATTTTATCCAATTGTTAGCCGCCCTGAGTCCGCAAGGAGAAGGGCGGGATATAAATGTAATTAATAAATAAATAAATAAATAAATAAATAAATAAATAAATAAAACAGCCATTTTGAATTGAAGCTGGGAAACCAAGCACATTTGCAGTGGTTGGGAATGGAAGGAAGGTGACATCATCTGTTCCTATACTCAGGAAACAGTGAATTGCCCCTATTGGTGAAGGGCCAAGTAGAAAGAACAGATCTGCTCTCAAAGGTTGAAGGATCTGATCTAAGAAGCTGGGAAGCAATCAATCACCTGAAGCAGATCAAGCTGATAATGAACAGGAATAGTGAGGGCAGACTTAGATAATGAGAGATCAGGTCCTGGCAGAGCTCCTATCCCCAGTGTCCTGGAAACTTCAATGGAGTAAACAAAGTGGCCTGTTCAGCTGCTGGGGAAGCAAGGATGACAGCGCCCCCAATTGTTTTGGTCAGTTTGAGGGCCTTGGAGTTTATCTGTGTTTCTGTTAGGTTTTGTTTGGTTTATTTGAAGCATTAGATTTTATTTTGTATTAACTTTGTCTGTTTGCTGTTTGCTGAGTACCCTTGGCAAGTGAGAAAGTAGAGAAAGAGGCATGAATTCTTATTAGTGCCTGCCTACTGTCATGCGGCTCAGATAGTCCCTGAGATTGCTCTCTGAGCTGCAGAGGTATCTCCACATGAGAGGAGCGGTGCATGGCAACAAAACTGAGTAAGATTGGAACTGGGGGCTTTGCTCTAAGTGGACATGGGAGCTACTGCCTATGCCATTGGAACTGGCAATGTTGGCAGCTCCAGCAGAGCCAGTGGAGCAACAGGATCATCAAGACTATCGATATGTACCGTGTTTTCCCCAAAATAAGACCAGGTCTTTTTTTTTTTTTTGCCTCCAAAAGAGGCACCAGGTCTTATTTTGGGGGGATGTCTTTTATACTCACCTCCAGCACTGACAGAAGGTCCACTTCTTCTGGGGCCGAAGGAGCAGTTAGGCTTTTAGAAGGCCTATGCAGCCGAGTACTGAGCTAGGGATTCAATCCTTAGCTCGCTTCTCGGCTGCAATGACCTTCTGGAAAGGCCTGTGACTGACAAATGCAGGCCTGGCTGCAGAAGACACCACAGAAGAAGTGGGCCGGTGAGGAGATGCCTGGCTGCAAGGTAAGTGGGGCAAATGGGGCAGATCCACATTCCCTACCCCTGCCCTAGCTTGATATTTAAGTGTGTGCCTTGCTCCAAAACTAGGGCTTATTTTTGGGGTAGGGCTTATATTAGGCCACCCCCCCCCAAAATCAAGCTAGGGCTTATTTTGGGGGTAGGCCTTACTTTCGGGAAAACATAGTAGTTACCTAAGTAAATAAGGCCTATGTTAGCTCTGGCATGCTAGTGATGCTGATTTCAATGGATATTGATGTTCAATTAGGCCTGACGTTGCCCTCGACTCTCTGATGGAGTAAGGATAACCTTGACAGAGATATGCAGGAACTGTTATCTAGGGAAAAGGAGCTGAAGCATTTTTAAAGTCCAGAATGAGCCATTTTCCAGTCTCCAACTTTCCTTTTTAGGGAAGAATGTTGAGTATGTGGTATGACAGCAGTTGGAAGAAGCAGATTATCTGGATTTATTTCAGGCAGGTTTTAGGCTAGGGTACTGATACAGAATTGGTTGTGCTTATTGATGACTTTGGCAGAATCTGGATGGGGTGATATATCCATCCTCATGTTCTTTTATTCCACAATGCCATAAACTGTGGTAACCAGCTACAGGATTTATGGTGGGAGGCATTCTCCTTCTTTTGTCATCAGTTCCAGTCAGTGTTGACAGGAAATTCTCCCATCTCCATTGCCAATCCTTCATTTAATGGAAAGCCTCAGGACTTGACACTTTCCCCTTCTTGTTTAACAGCTACATGAAATCATTAAATGTTGCTATCTGTTGATTTGAGATCTGATATGATCAATACAGTAATGATACTCAGTTGTGTGTCTTGACCCTGGGCTTTTCAAGTGCTTCTACCAATATCTTGACCTGATGTTTGGAGGCTATTTGGATCTGAAGGAGGAGGAACAGACTCAAACCTAACCATGACCAGATTAAGTGGCTGTGATTATTTGGGCCTGCATCTGAGGATTTTTATTTTTGATTCTGTATGGTACTGGATTTCCCCATTCAAAACTGATATGCAATGTGGAGATTTCCTGGATTAACAGCTTCTGCTCAAGGAGAAGATATAGTGCTACTAGGGGAACCTTTGCACAGATTCATCTGGTATGTCAGTTGCTTCCTTTCCTACAGTGAGAAAGGGAAGGGAAGGAAAGGAAAGAAAGAAATAAGGAAGGAAGGAAGGGAGGAACAGGGAAAGAGGAAGTTTGTGTACCCTTCCTGACCAGCACCATCCCCTGCATGCTATTCCTGACCCATATAGCATCTCTAGCACACTCTCAAGCACCCTTTGCACCTGACCAGGAATGCAGGGAGAGAATGGAGGGTGGAAGGGAGGGAGGGAGGGAGGGAGGAAGGAAGGAAGGAAGGAAGGAAGGAAGGAAGGAAGGAAGGAAGGAAGGAAGGAAAATTTCTGACAAGGTAACCTAATGTGGAAGTCAGCAGGAAGTTGGAAGTTGCTCCCACTCCTTTTTTGCCCAATTGTTGTCATTCTGTTTCCTGTTTAGGAAAGGAAATATTTGTAAATGATGACCCAACATGGCATAGGTTATCTAGTGTCAGCTATTAGGATTAGGCATTCACCCTTCATCTGTTTCAGAAGTCATTAAACAAGTCCTGGCACTAGGGTTAATTTTTTGTCGGTTTGAGCTGTTTTGTTTACCACTTGATAAATTCATGTGGCTTTTTAAATTGTTTGGTTTTCTTTTTCCACCCAGGGTCTTTTGGAAATCAAGAAGTTTCCAAATTGAATGAATGAATGAATGAATGAATGAATGAATGAATGAATGAATGAATGAATGAACAAATAAAACCTGAGATGTTTCTGTCACTGAGGCTACTTAGGAGCCATCTTGAGGACCTTGCTCTCCATTGAAATGAATTATTAGAAATAAGTTCTGAGTTTCTGTATTACAGTAGTGCTCTGTTTTTGAGAAAAGAGCAGAACACAACCAGCTCAAGAAGAAATGAAGTACCAGCTCAAACAGTAAGCTCCCTTCTTTAAGTGATAAGAACAAGTCTACTGTCAAGCAAACTCTACAGTTAAATGGAGTGCTTCTACAAATTAAGAGGATCAACATTAATAGAGGAAGATAGAGCATTCTCAATTTTTGGAGACAGCTGTAAATCCCTGCCCAACGAAGCTATATGAATGAATAAAAGGATGTATTAGTCTTCCTATCTTGGACACTCCAACTATATATTCTATCATCCCAGACAAATGTCTCCAGACCACATTTCTCATCATCTTCAATCCACATAGTCCAGTAGAAATTGAATTCCTGTACAGTAGGAGGATACCTGTTTGAGAAATATTATCATAAATGCTTCTTTAGCTTCTAATACTATAGACATTTATTTTATGGTTTTGATGAATTTTTTCAATAAAAACACATGATGATAATAACTTGAAGTCTTACTCATTTTGGAAGCAGCAAAATTCCGAGTTTGTCAGGAATCCAATAAAAGAGGGAGAACAAAATCCTGTAGAATTTGGTATATTAAATGGAACTGAATATGGTGTCCTAAATCATACAGATTCTTGCTTCATTGTGTGACATGGGTAAAGATTCTATTATATTTCTTTTCAATGCAGTCATGCATTATGAAGGTGAAATTTGCTAAGCTTTACTGAAAATCAAAGATTCTTAGGATCTTAATCCTTCCTATGAGGATTGCATTTGCTGTAAAAACAATGAA
Organism: Protobothrops mucrosquamatus; assembly: GCF_001527695.2. Taxonomy (NCBI): domain Eukaryota; kingdom Metazoa; phylum Chordata; class Lepidosauria; order Squamata; family Viperidae; genus Protobothrops; species Protobothrops mucrosquamatus. Next base: position 123,943 of record NW_015387014.1, on the reverse strand, counting down.
CAACTTTGTCTCCTTTAAGCTCTAAGTCAAATCTGCATCAATTGATCAGACTGGTCAAAAAGGAAGAGGTCAAATTCAAAATTATGTTAAATGCATAGCCTTCAGCTGTCTCCCTGAATTATTGTTTTTCTCACAAATAAACGTGTGAGGCTCTGACTTGGAATAGGACCTCTGTTATGTGGAGGAGAGGTTAAAATTTTACCTAATAGTTACTTCTTTCTTGAAAATGATGATTAAAAAGACACCATTTTTGAAAACAATTAAAAAGAATGCTGGTGGGATAGGGTGATAATTTTAAGAGGGATACAATTATTTGATATTTTAAACCTCCCTTCCCTATGCACACTGCCCCAGTTTAGCCCAGGACATGTGGAAAAGTATAGTATGTGTATGAACCATAATGTGAACATAAGGGGAGGGAGGAATACGGTAAGCATTGTACCAATGCAAAGGGATAACATTCAACTGTGCAGAAAAGATACTAACTGAATCTTTAAAGCTTTTTTTGGCCCATCTAGAGCTCAGTAAGAAAGCAGTTGAACCCCTGGGCTCAAATAGATGTGGGCCTGTTCTGACTTTTTATAGATATTGGCATTCTGTTTTCCAAAGCTTGGTCTTCAAAAGCAACATCTATGTAGAAACCTCTGGTTCAGGTTTAATATAGAAAAAAGGCTTCCCAGGCAGGCAACAGACAAATTGCTTATGCACCTGCCGTGTGCAATTATGTGGCCAGGATGGAGAGAAAGATGGGTCCAGTCCTCTTTGACTCCAGCTGCTAAGCTATGTGGCTTTTTATCCTGAAACAGATTCATCTAAGTGTAGCAAAGATTCCCATTAGTGCAAACTGGTTCCATTCTTAAGAGGCATTTCTTTTAGTACAGTCCTGGAGAGAGAAGCTTTTAGAAGCCATCAGGGTGTTTCAAAACATAATTTAAAATCCATGGCCTAAATGTCAGTCAAATCCAAGCACATGACCTACTTCTAGCATAGAAGGTCCATGTATAAAGGAGAGCAGGATCCTGGATGCAGTGCAAGAAGCAAATTAATTTGCCAGTCAAATTTCCTCATTTTTCAAGCCACATATGTTCATTAAAATAAATGAATAAACAAGCAAAATAGATAACAGCATAGACACAAAAAATTGGTTATTTGAAATTTGCCCAGTTCCATTAAGTGATTTTCCTCCTAGTATGATATTTATCAGTAGAATTTTACTGTCCTCTCCATGGCCACTTATTCCAATTATAAAGAATAATTTCTCATAGGGAAATAAGAAGCAGTCCTTATTTTATATTAAGCAAGCACTGAATATAGAAAGTTTATGAGCTGCCATGTGATAGAAGAATGATGCTTTAATTGCAGGATTTAAATTAACATCCAGTAAGTGGAGCTAAAGCTCTTTGAGAGCTATTTGTATATGGAAAAAATTACAAGGATAATGGAATATTTTTCTCCATCTTGCTTTAACTGTATTTATCTAATTGTTTTGGGTGCATATAAGCAACTGCATAATTTTTACAACATGGCATGTTCAATAGCATCTTTAGAGCTAGAGAAGAGAAGAGAGCAAGAAGATTGGCATAGCCTGGGCAGCAGTGCACTTTTGCATAATTGTGACTCTAAATTTGTGCACAAACTTCACTGTGGGATATGAGGATGGGCCTTGTCATGGATTGGCAGCTGGTTAAAGAATAGCAAGGATGGAAGAAAGCAAATGGACAGTTTTTACAATGGGATGTAATATGTAAATGCTTCAAAGGTTATAGTAGCTCGCTGTAAAATAAACAGCTCTTGAGAGTGGGGATAGGGAGAGAAATAACCAAGTTTATGGTATCAAATTAATGAGAATGCTTACAGCTTTTTGTTTACAGCAAAAATGAATTGTGAAAAACACCAACAAGATCTTTCCAAACTAGATGAATAGGCAATAAAATGCCAAATGGTCCAGTATAAGGAAGTATAAAGTGATGCACATTAGAGCAAAATGAATTGTAATTTCCAATATGTGGATAGTGTTTTGAGATGCGGTGAATGAAAAATACTGGGGAAAATCAGTGGAAATGTAACAAGGTTATCTTGTGCATATTTGCCATAAACATATAAATTGTGTGATACTTAGAAGGATTTAGAAGTTTCTGCTAGCTTTGCAATTCCTGCATGTACTGTACATCACACTATCTCACTTTTAAATCTCCTCAGAATGAAGAGATCCAGAATAAATAAGTAATATATATGACTATGAGGAGAATTCTATTCAGGGTCAAATGAACAAGAAGGAAACTTTGGGTTTTATGGATCAATACGATAGCATCTCAAGCTGACAGGGCAGGATCTGTATGTCTGTTCTCATGAACCTATTCATTTTCCAAGCCAGAAGTGTTCAGGTGAACGAACAGAGTTATTGCTTACAATGTTTTTAAAGCTTAAACAATTCTAATCGTGTTCTTTCTTTCTTTCTTTCTTTCTTTCTTTCTTTCTTTCTTTCTTTCTTTCTTTCTTTCTTTCTTTCTTTCTTTCTTTCTTTCTTTCTTTCTTTCTTTCTTTCTTTCTTTCTTGTAATTTTAAACTATTTTATTATATAATAAGTTTAGACATAATACCCTCACAGTTTTCAGATGCAACCATCTTTGTTGCATCTGCTTTCAAGCTTCTGGGCAAAGATCCTACTATACCACGATAATATATTTTGTTATAATATAAGCAAATGACTGATTACCTAAAAAATTTAAAACATGCACATTTGTGCGTTTTTATATAATATATATATTATAAGATCCCCTAGTTTGTTCACTAATGAGGGAATGTCTAACAGTTTGAAACTGTTTAACAGTTGAGAAGTCTTGCTTGCTCTGCCAAGGTATTTTAACAAATGGCTTTGGCTCCTGTTGCACTATCTGAGTTTGGGTACTCCATTAGCTGATGCAGTTACATTTGTTTCAAATCTCCAGGGTACAGAATTATTTGTGCATCATATGAAGAATTAGGGTTTGATTCAAAGTCCTACTCGAGTTGTATGTTTAAAGAGAAAATTAACATTTGGAACAAAGACAGTCTAGATATTAAGTTAATGAGATACTTTAGTAGGTAGTGGGCAGCAGGCCACATAGGCAGCCAGATAGAATTATAATTATGGCCACCACACTATTGACCTTGGCTCAAGTTTATCCTCAACAATGGAAACTCATTGGATTACTTTGGGTGGGTATGATCAGCTCAACTTGCCACCTAAGCTGTGGTATGTGTGTGTGTATCACGCAAAGTAGAGTCATGTGTATTTTTCACATCCCATAATTATTGTACGAAAAAGGAAATGTCAAAAGACAGAAAAACAAACAATGTCATATAAATGAGCATGTCTCCCTCACAGATTTTTTTTTAAAAAAAATTAATCCAGAAGAACTTCTATGTAAATGACACCTTTTAAGCCGGGGTCCCCAACCCCTGGGCCACAGTCTACTACCAGGCCTTAAGCCTTTCCGAACTGGGCCACAGGAGTGGCGGGCACACATTGCCACTTGCCGAGCAGCGGGTGAGCATGTGCACATGCACTCCATTTGCCCGAGCAGCAGGAGGAACTATCTCCTTTCCCCCAGCCGGTCTGCAAAGCTGAAAAGGTTGGAGAAGCCTGTTTTAAGTGGTGTTTTGCAAGAGCATAGACGAATCAATGATCCCACTTTTATATATCCATTTCTGCATAAATCGAAGCATTGCAGTAATTGCTTCAGCTCTCAAATATCCTTCATTAAAGAACATTGCACAGACTCTTTCCATCCTCTTCCTCCCAAGTATTTTGACAAGGTTAATTTGTAGAAAAGTAGTTTGATTTTTTTTCCATAAAACAAAAAAAGAGTAACATAAAGTACCACAACTACTGAATTCTTTTAAGATATCTAACCAATAAAATTGTTGGTGAGCTGCAATGTAAGATATAAATAAGAATTAGTAGTAATAATATGCCTCTCTCAATTTTATTTATAACCATACATTTAATACTAATTTGAATGATATTCATATTTTGTGGCTATTATATATGCATAGTTTTGTTTATCTAAATATTGAACTACTCAGAAATTTATTATTTCTTTATTTGTCTAGACAATGTAGACTCAATTAAAATTTGTGCTTCTAGTTTATAGGTAATTCTGTAAACAAATGGGCATTTAAATTTCTTCCAGGCTTCTAGAATGAAGGTTGACCTAGTTTTTGCAAATAAAATCATGGTCCATTCTATACCATTTCAGAATGGAAGAGTCACCTTCATATAATAGAAAATGCTTCTTGTTTGTGAATCACTATCAAGACAGAAAGACATTTTATAAGCAGTGTTTTGGCATGCTAATTTTTACTGCGTACAGGCTTTGACTCATGAATTTAAAGCATTTTTTTTTCAGGTTGATGTGGTACAATCATAGAAAGTTATAGTTGGTGATTCCATTTAGAATACAAATCAGGCCTGAAAGAGGTTTGTAGCACTCCAAAAGTTTTGTAGTATAATTTTTTGCTTTATGAAACTCAGATCATTGATCAAGTTATTTAATAAACATGTTCTTCTTTCCCCCACATCCCTCATCCTATTATAGCTCTAGACTCTTGAGATAGCAACTGTATAAATGCTGGTCCCTTCCCATCTTCATCTTACATAAGAATTGTTTATGAGCTACTGAAGCATTCCTTAACCTTTCCCTGTTAATGAAATGTAATTTGTGTTAAAAGGTTCTGATCACCATATTAGCAAAGGCAGCTGGAATATTGTCTGCTATACTTAATAATAAGGAAATTGGAGCTGGCATAATGTGAAATATATTTATAATCAGGGATCATCATTGCATGGTTTTCTGAACATATCTGTTTCTAATTTCCATACCAACCAAAACTCTCAGTTGAATGAAGGAAAATATATGTGTCCCAGGATTTTGGTGCCCTACATACATGCTCCACATTCTGGTGAGAGAGAAGTTCCCTGAGGATGGGCTCCAGGACGAATCTGAAAGTTCAGAAGACCAAATCACTGGTCCCAGTGACTGACTCAGATTGGATCGTTCAAAACTCTCAGTGTTCTTGTTTTCACCATGAAATATGTGAACCTAAAGCTAGAAGCTAGTGCCCTACATCAAACTCTCCTTGTTTCCATTTCTTCTTGAAATACTAGCCATGTCCATTCTGGCTTCAGAAGATAGAAGTGTCAACTTTAAAAATGAGCATGGCTGTAGCCATTTTCCCTATTCATTTTCGGTTGACACATAGAAAGGAGGGAAAGGGGTTGCCAAGTGCTTCACTAGTCTAAATAAACTTTTATCCCATGGGAACCAAGGTCATCGTCTGCTCCCGAGACTGCAGGCTGGGCGTTATGTAAAAAGCCTGCCAAGAAGATGTATTGGTGAATGTATTTGCTTGCATAGCCTAAGGGGTGGGATTTCTTAACTTTGTGTTGGGGAATTGTTACGTGTGTCTTCAGACTTATATTCACTTTTGAAGTGCCGATACTTTGTAACCAATAAACATGTTCTTTGAGAAATTTGCAAGCCTTGGAGTTCTGCTTTATTTGTTTCTGTCTGTCAAAACCATGACAAGAAGTCCTTGTGTTATGAACACAAAAGAACTCAAGTCTTGTTTGAGTTTGGCTTCACTCTTGCTCTTGTTTAGTAATTCATTTATGGAAATATATCCTAGAATTCTTCTTCAGCATAATTCAATTCTGATATGAAGTTTCATAGGATTTATTTGAAAGGAAAAAAGAGAACACATTCAGCATTAAACATGTAATACATTTGCTATAATACAAGCCATACTTTTATTATTTATATTCAGTCGTTGGGGATTTGGTGGAAGGACTGGTTATATGGCATGTTGAAATGAATAATAATGGACTTCATGACATCTTTGACTCTTCATTCTTGGCAACAAAGAATAGCCTGTAAACCAACTGTGGGGGAAAAAAAGATTAAAGAAGAAGAATGAATGTTAAAAGAATAATAGGTGAGCATTATAAAGTATATAAAATCTGATCATTTAGAATGTTGAAAAATGAGAAGAAAAGCCCCATTTCCATTAATACTTAGAACAGTCCTACCTAGGAAACATTAGAGAAGATATTTAATATTAACTATTATTATTAAGATCTATATCAGGATCACTTATTCTTTTCAACTACAGACATGACCTTTACTCAATTCTATAATCATTTTAGAGCAAATACAGATCTAATCTTTTTGTATGAACCAGTTCCCCCCATCCATGAAGCTGTTTTTTTTTACTATTCCATTAATAAGACTAAGCCTGAATTCTGATGGAACTCTTCACATGAATAAATCATGCATCACTGCACAATATAAATAAAATAAAACCCAAATTTTAAGTATTAATTTGAATATTGTGAGCACTTTGTCTTTAACTTGCACTGGGAGCATAGTTTGTTTATATCCTCTTAGAAAAATATTTGGCCTATGTGTTTGTGTGATGTGACAGAATTGTTGCAAAGTTTATTTTACTTGTAAACCATTAATTTCTAAACAATTATAGGTTTTAAGATACAAAACAATTATAAATATCTTATCACTGACAAAACCCCGGCAGCACACAAATAAAAGATAAATATATAGCTATCTAAATCTTTTAATTTTATGTTTAACACAGACAATTATTATAAGCAATTATAGACAATTATTACTTCAGTAATGTATTGTAATTTTATAATCTTTACAATCTCTATAATCTAGAATTCTTTACGAGTTCTGATTTGTAAATTGAATTCATTTATATTCACTGTTGTAAAGGAAGAAAAAGAAAATTCTGGAAAAGAGCTTAATACCACTCATGACTGTATGTTTTTCAAGATTTCCCTACCTCACTCTTATCATTTACTGTCCTCTTGAACTTCAAATCTGCCCCCAGGAGGCGATGTGCCCCATGGGAAATATTGCATTATGGATCCCCACAATCATCTGAACGGCATGTATGAATAAAGAGATGAGCTTTTCATCTTATCACTATCCTTCCTTTTCCAAGAAAAAGTGCCTTATTGGCCTCGTTTTCTTCTCCAGGCTGCTTAAAACAGGAGTGTAGAAAATGAAAGCTCTTATCTTAGGTTGACTTGAGGTCTGCTAGCTGCAAACTAAAAGTAAAACCATTAGATGAATCTGGTGATCAATAGATAGGTTATATTGTGCCACTGGCTGTTAATGATCTCCTAAAATGGTTGGTAAGTCAAAAGTGCAGTGCCTGATTAAAGTTACATTGGCACGGAATAAGGAGATGTGACTGGCCCTTGTAATTGTCCCTGTTGCAGTATCCCTGCAGTCACATGATTGCATTTCAGATGCTTGGTAACTGGTTCACATTTACATTGCAATCTCCTGGGGCCATTTGCAACTTTCACTGTTGGCTTCCCATAAGCAAAGTCACTGGGGAAGCCAGTAGGAAGCAATAAATACTGATTGCTTGATGTTGTACCTAACAACCATGTGGATTTGCTTAATGACTGCAACTGGAACTGCCAGAACTGTTGTCATAAGCATACTTATGTGATGTCATGCTTTAAGACCGCATCACTTAGAGTTCCCACCCCAATTACCTTCATTAACTCCAACTCCAGTGGACTCTTGTGATTGATGGGATATAAAATTATTGTTAGTTAAAATGGACCTTACAAACTGCTGATCCTCAAGACTGGCCCAGTTGTTTCATTTCCACCATCTTCTTCAGCCTGTTCTCTGGCTGCCAGATTGTTCCTGATAGTACAATTGTGTCTGAGAGCCTGTTTCCTTTCAAGGTCACTCATTGCTGGCTGTTCTAGAAATTCTGATTGTTCCAGTGATACACTAAGCCAGAGACAAGTAATTAACTGAGCTAGAAAATGTGGGATTCTTTCCCCCTTAAGTCATGAGTTTTGTTTACAATTTACTGTTCATGCATTCACACTTTCGCTTGACATTTCAGGCTTTAATCCAGATGGAGAGAATGGAGTGTTAATGCCTGAAAAGATTAAAAAATGCTCCAAATATCTACACACAAAGCACATGAGCCTTCTACAGCTAGAAGAATTGTCCTGTGAATTATCAATAGTTGGCAGGTTTGAGAACTGTAGGACTTTTTTTTTGACAATTTGTCTTAATTAAAAGAAGGCTTTTGTGCCTCTAATACCGAGTTTTGAAGCCAGGCGAGAATAGTTCCCTAGTCTGGTGTATTGGGCTAAATTCCTTTCAGATGTCTTTCATATTCTCTAACAGAAGGTGAGCCATATGTCATCATTTTCCCTTATGAAGGGAAAAGCTAAGATCCACTTCATATAGATTAGTGAAAAATATGTGGTCTAGCGAAAGGACTCCTGAGTGTACTTCTCATATTTGTGAGTTCCAAAAACTTAAAAATATTAAAATATTAAAAGTCTAAATGAGGATGACTTGGACCAATATGGGAGAGGAAACCCAAGTTTACTTACTACTGCTGAAATGGGATGGCAGATGTGCTTTTTGCTGCTCCATTGTTTAGATAAGTGAGTCTGATAATTAATTACTAGAGAGAAATAAAAATGATGTTTGTTCATTCATTCATTCATTCACTGTCCAACCAAGCAAAGTTCTGGGTAATTTATAATCATGATATAAATAGAGATTATTGCCTATGTTGTTAAAAGGCACTGGCTAGATATAAAGTCTAGGAGATTTTCATTTGTGACATTTATCTCCTCTCCCTCTCTTCCCTTTAGTGGAAGCTAAAGTTGCCAGAAGGATGGCAGCAATTTTTGGTTGCTTTGGAGGTGTTGAGGTAAAGGTAATCCTTGAGTTCATTCTATGTTCCTCCTTCTTTTCCCATTCTGTTAATTGTTCCACAAAATGTTTAAAAGTGTTTACTCTTAAAAATGGACCTATAAAATCCATCCTACATTTTTTAATCAAAAGGAATTAAAAAATCAAAGAACAAAAGCAAGATAAAATCAAAATAAACTCGGAGAGTACTTAGGCAACATGTGTGCACTCCTTGTCATCCTGGCTTGCCCCCTTGGCTGCATTAATAGAAGTAAAAAATCATAGAAGATATGCATTTCACTTTATTTTGCTTTTGTCAGATGCCACCTCAAATATTGTGTCCCATTTTGTCAAGGATTCTGAAATATTGGAACAGAATGCTATAAAATAAATCTTATGAAGAAAGATTGAAAGAACTAGTGAAAGGGTTTCTGAGGAAATATATGACAGTATTCTTCAAATACCTAAAATGATGTCATCAGTTATCTCTTATACCAGGGTGCAGGTCACAGCATCATAGCATAAGTTACAGGAAGGCAGATTACAATTGAAAGTTAGATAAAACTTCATAATAGCAAGCACAGGATGATTGTGGCATCAATTACCCAGAGGGGTGGAAGGCTACTCTTCATTCTTTGAATGCATTCAAGCAGAACCTAGAGTGTCATCTGTCTGGGATGCTTCAATTTGGAGCAGGAATTTGGACTTTATAGCTTAAATGGCTTATTCTAACTCTGTGATTCTATGACCTAAATGTTGGATGAATTGAAAGCATCTGATTTCACTATATGTGCTTATGAACCTTCTTGAAGATCCATGGTAGTAGATTTTCCGTGAATGAATCCTACAGAGAATTATTTTGCCAGAAGCAATTAAATAGAATAAAAATAATTATTGGAGGGTCTCCTAAATAAAAACAACAGGTTTTAGATTATCATTTCATACTTAGAAAAGTAGACAATATAAATACCAAAAACCTCTTGTTTGAAATAGAAATGGGATATTCTATAAACAGAAAGGAACTATACTTCAGTGTCATAATGTGTGACTAGCATGATCAAAACTTGCCCATTTTTTAAAAAGATTTACGGTTTAATAAAGTTATTCTTTTCTATGCATGACCATCTGAAAGAACGCTAAAGAAAACATTTAACTCATTGTGTGCTTGAACTGCTGAGTTCCTGAGGGATCAGGAAGTAGAACAACCCCTTACCCAGCTTTTAGTGCAACTGGTTCAGAACCCTGAGGTTGGAGACTCCTAGACAGAATGATAAAAGTGGAGATCCATTTCATGTCCTTTTCTGTGCCTAAAAACACATAACATTTAGGCATTAGCTATGATTGTGCTAAGAAATATATTTTTATTTGTATGCAAAAGGGCATTTAGAAAAGATGCAATAATTTATTGTTTAAAGAACAAAGTGAAAATAAGAAAAGAAAAGCTGAATACCTCTGTTGTTCCAGCCACCAGTTTCATAAAACCCTAGAGACAGCAAAAAAAGAGAGGCTAGCTGGCTGTTTTCTGTATTATCTCCTAACAGGTGAACAATTAGTTAATTGGTATTGCTAATTACTGTATCCATTAAGCCATCCCAGGTGGCAATTTTATCCCTTCTATTTGTATCACTGAAACATTTCAGCTACAATTGTCACACACAACTGGTGGCAATAGCTTGTATATTGTATTCATACACATATAAATACAGCTTGGTGAAGAGCAGTTGTATCAATGATATTGAGCCTCTTTTGCCACAGGATTTGATTTGTGTAGGGAATTTCTTAGAAGAGTCTCTGACACTAGTTCATAGGAATAAACATGTTTAGAAACATGTCATATTAAAATTACTATAGTTTATCATCACTATAAATGATGATCTGAACTGTATGCTATATTGACAAAGGGTCACGTATTAAGAGAATATGATAATTTGAATCAGGTTGACTGCTACCAGAAAACAGATACTAATTAAAGCCTCCAAGCACAATGTGGAAACAGAGTCAATCAGTAAACTAGACATTGATTGATTGATTGATTGATTAAATGCTGTCTAGTCTGTGATGGTTCTTAACAACCATATAGATAGTCTTTCTCCAAGGATCTGTCTTCCTTCCAGCCTCTATGATCTGTCAATGATGTATTCACTGCTATTGTTATTGAGTTCATCCACCTTGTTGCTGGCCATGCTGTTCTTTTTCCTTCCATTATTTCCAGTTTTAAGAAGTCCTCAAAGGATATGGGCCATTGTACAATGTATCCAAAATATTGTAGTTTGAGCCCAGTCCTTTGTGCCTCAAGTGAGACTTCTAGGGCCTAGGCTGATACGTTCTATGGTACATTTGTTTACTTTTCTGGCTATCCAATAAGTGGTTACAAGTCTTCTGCAACATGAACATTCTAAAGTGTCTATCCTCTTTTTATGCTGCTTCTTCAAAGTCCAACTTTTACTTCCAAGGAATGTCACATTGTCTGCACAGTACTAATCTTTTAGGTTAAGAAAGCATCTGAATATCTTTACCAAGGTCTTCATTGTTAGTCTACCAAGTGCTAGTCTGTTGTGTATTTCATTTAATGTCAATAGTTGAGCCTAAAAGGCATAAGGTATCCATCCCTTCAGTATCTTTATTATTTCTAAGGCTGATTGCTATATCTGCCACTGCTAGAGTAAGAAACAAGACCCATTTATATTGAAGGGCTGTTTACTTGTTCCCTTGTTATAGAACTTCTATATTAATGATATCGTAGTGGCCATGAAGTCATAATTTTCTTTCTCCCTCTCATTCAATGGACAGAACATTTAATGTTTAAAAATTTACAGGAACATACAACACAGATTCATCCACAACAACCTGCGCCTGTCTTCAACAGTGAAGGGACAAAGGGCAGAAGACATCCTGCAGCCAAGAGGTTCCACACACATTTGCACTACTCAGGTGACCCTGAGGACACAGGCAAACCTCCAAATGGCCTCAACGACTTTCTAAAAGAATGCAAATGACCAGCTGTCTGCAAGGAATATAAATCCTTCCATTTCCCACCCATCCAGTCAGAACTAAAGAAGCTTCTTGAATGAGAAGTGAAACGTCTTCAAAGAAAAACAAGAAAGTCCAGTTGCCTCCTGAAAAAGCACCTTTGGGACAACCATGACCTGGATTACTGAGAACCTCCACAGACGTTTAAAATTTAGCTTTTAATTTAAAAGTTAATGTATGTTGATGACCTGGCTCTTATTTCATATATTCTCTATTGGTCTTAGAGAATTACTAGTATCTATTGTGAAAGGGCAAAACTGAAGACAAAGTATTATAAAACAAAAGTAGTAGTTTTTGGCAAAAGTAACATTACCCATATATGGGAATTAATGCTCAACAAATAGAGCGATCACTCTCTTTTAAACACCTGGGCATCGACTTTCATAATCTGCTTTTATGAAAAGTGCACTTATTTACTGCCTTGGCAACAGTTCAGAGTTCAGTGGGTGCTATTTTTTTTTATTCCAAAGGAGGGCAATTAGTAGCCCTTTCACTTAAAACATTCCAAGGCAAAGTGTTAGTCCAAATGCTGTATGGAGTTGAGGCTTGGGGTGGAATAAGGGCGTCATTGTTAAAGTGGAAGTACAAGAAGTCTTCAATTTATGACCGTAATTGGGACTGAAATCTCAGTTTTTGAGTGAAGTGGTCATTAAGTGAGATACCTATGTGATTGCTTTGCTCTGTGACTACAATCCTAGTACTCCTGGTTGTTGTCTTTAAGCAATCTCTTGGGTCATTATGTAGAAAGAACAAAAAAGCTGCCCTCTATGTGTGGAAGAGAACTTAGAGTTTAGAAAGGACTGGAGTGCTAATCTATCTTCATTCTCTAGTACTAGGAAATATAATAGTATTTTTAAAGTATAGAATTTTAGTACACTCTTATCTTTGTTGGATCTTCTTTGAATCAGTTATAATTTGAGGTTGGAACCTCCTCTGAGTTTGGACATCTTTTAGAAAACCTTCCCTATTTTTCTGTGTCTATTATCTTTGCATATGCTATACTGCTCTTCTTAACCATTTCTGAAATTCTTGGTTAAGCTTGTTCCTGAGATGATGATGTCAACGCTGCTAACATTGGATGTTCTTGCTTTGACAAAATATAAAGAGGCTGTATAAACTGTGTGGTACTTTTAGAGTTAAATTAGATGATGCTGGGAGGGGAGGAGAAAGAATATGTGTGGGGATTAGTTAAGATAAGAAACCACCAGAACGGAAGGGAAACTTTGCCCTTCAAACTGATTGGAGAACATGATTTATGACTGCTAATTGGAGGAGGGAATTGTGCTTGAATATTATGTGCTCAGGGGAGGGGAATTCAGATCTTGGCATCCACCATGCTGTGCCAGCACACTTTGTTTCACGATTAAAGACTTTTTAGGATAAACAATGCCTGAAAGTTCTTCGAAGTGTTTCGTTAGTCGGAGCCTTGACAGGTGATACGGCTTGTTTGCCCCTCCCTTTTTTGACTTTAGTTTTGGCTTCTTGATACTTTGGTAATTTCTACCATATATTGACATTCAGTTTGGTTTCTTTTGTTTCTTGGTTTTGGAAATCTCTTTCACCACTGATTCTTAATAACTGCTTTGATTTTATTCCATAGTTCCGCTGGGACTCAACGCTGCATAGCAATTTTCAATGATCTCTTTGAAAATACTGGTTATATGCTTAATATTATACTGGTTGGCTTTATACTTTTGCTTTATCTTGATTTATAACTTGCACATGAACAATTCATATTCTATTCCACAATCAGCCTCTGCGCATATCTTTGCTGTTATAACCAAATTCTTCTACTTCCTTTTCCTTTTATAATATAGTCAATTTGATTTCTGTGTACTCAGTTAATAATAATAATAATAATAATAATAATAATAATAATAATAAAGTTGGAAGGGACCTTGGAGGTCACCATTTCGGACAAATGGCTGTCCAGTCTCTTCTTAAAAACTTCCAGTGTTGGAGCATTCACCGCTTCTGGAGGCAGGTTGTTCCATTGGTTAATTGTTCTAACTGTCAGGAAGTTTCTCCTTAGTTCTAGGTTGCTTCTCTCCTTGATTAGTTTCCATCCGTTACTTCTTGTCCTGCTTTCAGATGCTTTGGAGAATAGCTTGACTCCCTCTTCTTTGTGGCAGCCCCTGAGATATTGGAACACTGCTATCATGTCCTCCCCTCGTACTTCTCTTTGTTAAACTAGACATACCCAATTCCAGCAACCATTCCTTATATGTTTTAGCCTCCAGTCCCCTAATCATCTTTGTTGCTCTTCTCTGTACTCTTTCTAGAGTCTCAGCATCTTTTTTACATCGTGGTGACCAAAACTGGATGCAGTATTCCAAGTGTGGCCTTACCAAGGTATTGTAAAGTGGTATTAATACTTGATTCTATCCCTTGATTCTTGATTCTATCCCTCTGTTAATGCAGCCCAGCACTGTGTTGGCTTTTTTGGCAGCTACAGCACACTGCTGGCTCATATTTAAGTGATTGTCCACTAGGACTCTGAGATCCCTCTCACAGTTTCTACTATTGAGCAAGGTACCCCTTATACTATACCTGTACATTTGTTTTTTCCTTGCCTAAATGTAGAACCTTACTTTTTTCACCATTGAATTTCATTTTGTTAGATAGCACCCAGTGTTCAAGTCTGTCCAGGTCCTCCTGTATCTTAAGCCTGTCTTCTGGAGTGTTGGCTATTCCTGCCAGCTTGGTGTCATCCGCAAATTTGATGAGTTCCCCATCTATCCCCTCGTCCAAATCGTTAGGTGATCTCCATTTATATAGATGTATATAGGACTCACCTGATTGTGAGACATAAATTTTGCAGGAATGTGGCTAACATAAGGATGAACCTTTGAGCATCTTATCTCCTAAACACACTGTTGAAAGAAAAATCTTCATCAGGGTCCAGTTCAAGCTGGGAATAAACAAAATGGAGACTGCTTTAGAAAGAAGGTTGTAGTTTATTGAAGAGCAAAGCCAGACAGAAGTGAGGCTCTGGGGAAGCTGACCACATGGAGCAGGGAGTGGTGGGTTTTTATACCTTCTTGGGCTTTTGTGTTTGGAGCTGTTCCTGTGGCATGAACTTTGACCTGAGGTTCAGTGTGCCTTTCTGATATTCTGATGGCGGTGGGTTAATCCTATTATGTCCTAAAGGTCATATCCTGCTTCCCTGCGGCTGTGGCTGATGGCTATGTCCTGTGTTGGAGGGTTTGTTAGTTCTAGGGATTTTGTCTTTCTAATCCCATCAGCTCTAAGCTTCCTGGTGCCAGTCTTTCTGAAACAATTATCAAATCTGCATTTCTACAGAGCTGGATGGAGACTTGGGGCTATTAAGAAAAACTGGGGATGCTTTTCTGCCCTTTTAAAATCCTTTGAGGAAATATAATATTCTGCCTTTTTAATATTTTCTTCTCTGGGGGGGGGGGGCTGATTTCCCACAACACATTTCGAAATAGGTACCAGTATTACACAAGAAATTTTTCTAAGTATTGCTCATAGAAGAGTCAACACAGATAATACTGAGTTGTGGGTAGATACTGTCAGCTTCATTTTTTAGCTCTGTTAATTAATCTGCAAGGCTCACCAGTGCCTGAATTTTTTTTTTTTTTACTAGTCAAGCTAGTCTTTTCCTGCCTCTTCTTTCAAGGAAGTCCTGCTGCCAGGATCAGGGGATAATGAGCCTGCAGCCTCTGCTTTGACAATGTAAATAAACCTTTTTATTCTTACTAACAATGTAATTAACCCTTTCTCTTCCTGGTCACATAACTAGTTTTCATGCCCATAAATAGATTTATCCCATGCAACTTGGGGAATAGGAAGTAGTCCTCATTTCCCATGCTCTTACTAATATTAATACACAATTGTCAATGTTAAAATCACCCTGCCACTGTTTCCTGATGCTAGATGGAAAGTGGGGGTGGAAATGCCAGAAGTATAAATTTGAGTGCTAAAGAGTCCATATTAGAGACATGTCATGGTAAAGTATCCCTCCCCATTGTTTGATGTGGCTGATAAGGACTAGAGCTCTCCTGTGTAATTTGGCTTCCACTACATAGTAAATCTTTGTACAGTACAATAGACCAGGTATCTATTGTTCATTATATCTCTGGGATCTCCCTCGCAGTTTCCCAGACACAGTGACAAATAACTCTATTGAATTCCTTCCTTCCTTCCTTCCTTCCTTCCTTCCTTCCTTCCTTCCTTCCTTCCTTCCTTCCTTCCTTCCTTCCTTCCTTCCCTCCTCCCTCCCTCACTCACTCACTCACTCACTCACTCACTCACTCACTCACTCCCTTTTTACAAATTGCCAGATTCTGTCTCCTTTTTGTATTTGAAGTTTTGTATTTGAAGAAGCTCTGAGTAATTTATGAATACTGGAAAATCCTTAACCATGGGAAGAAGCTCCATAGATACTGAAGGCTCCCTGCTGCAGGAGTTCACTTTAATTATATGAAAAGTTTTAAAGGGCAATGCAGCCTATCTGCATTCCCCTCAGTGCTTCTGTGAATAATAAAAAAATTGTTACATCTCAGGCACTGTTCAAATTAAAAGCAGGACACTAATGCAGGACAGCTGTTTTGTGTTATATCTGCAGACATATTCTTTATATAATTAATAAATAACCAACTGTGCTTTAATGTAGAACCTATTTTATGCAGTCCAAAGCTTCCGTTAAGCTATGTCTCAGATGGCAGTAAAAGCTACACCATTTTCAAGGTGGATTGTCTCCAAAGCTTTCGTTTGTCAAAATAAATCTGGTCTTTCATTACTGTTTTTAAAAATCTTTTCCCCTGCCCCTTCTCTTTAGCTGTTTTTTTTTTTACCTTTGAGTTTTAGATCAACTTTCTCTTTGCTTTTAACAGATTTTTAATTATCCTGGTGCCACACTGAGAAGAGACTGAGATGCCTACTCTGGCTGCTTTTGAGTCACATCTGCAAATCACATAGGTATAATCTCTATGGCAACTGACCCATGTTGAGAGGAGAAAAATAAGCTCAGTACTAAAGGTTAATTGCTGTTTCATTTATTCATTTTTGTGCAGTTCCAGCAATGTGAATTGAAGTTCTAATTAGAATTAAATTATCAGCAGATTGAACATCTTCTTTGTTATTAGAGTAGCAATAAAACCAGTCAGGCTTATTTTGAAAATGACTGAAAGAAGATAGTAAGCATTTCAGTCTGTGCCACAGAATTGATACTAGGAACCCCAGCTCGGCTTTCTTAATGGGAGAATAAGATTTTCTGTTTTTACTATGTGTAACTTCTCCTTTAGTTCTAAAGAAGACTTGTCATGTTGGTCAGAGCTTTTCCTGTTGGGCCTCTCAGTCAAACTCACTAATAGCCTGGTTAATTTACATTGCTAAATATCTATTTTTATTTTTTAAAAAATATATTACTTACTCTCTATATATGTTGTTTGAGATTTTGGTATCTACAGCTAAAAATTGTGTTATCAGGAGCTTATAGATATCTTCTTCCACTTAGTTTGATCCAGGAACTAACCATAATGGTCTTTTTTACAGTTCAATGTGACAGTACTGATAAAATTATTCATTGATTATAAAATATTCAGGCAAAAAACATCAGAGGGGGCATGTTGGATCAGCTCAGAAGCCAAGCTACACTAGTACTCTGTTTTCATAGCAGTTGACCTTTAGACCTTGGGAGTCTACAGAAAAGGCTAGGAACACAAATCAAATCTGCGTATGTTTCCAGCAAATTGGAATTCAGAGCATGTTGGTCTCCATATTGAAAGTAGCTAGGGTTATCAATAATAAACCATATGAGTAAAAATGGAATAGTTAAGCACAAAACAAACACAAAACAGTAATCTGAAGACCTTATGTTATGTCTATTCTGATGCTCTCCAAGTTTAGGATTAGTTCAGAAGCACACAGTGTGAAATCAGGCTAGTTTGCTACCATAATAACTGGCAACCCACCAATATAAAGCAGGTACAAGCCCATTGCACTGCATAAACAAAAGAAAAAAGTATATCGGAACCTTGATTTCACCTTAGCATTCTACATAAATCAACAAAATGCATACTTTTGTCAGGGTTGCTGGGTTGCTAAACTTTGTAGTATATAAGAACTACCAATAGAGACCCAGAATTTGAATGGAGTAAATTCAGACTTCTCACGTGAATGAAAAATTGTTTCAAGTTACATTTTCTTTTAATCTGGGTATTGACTAAATTCAGTACAACCCTCTCTTTATAAGTAAGCCCTCCTGATTTCAAAGGGATTTGGTTGCTATTAGTCATTCGGTTGCTCCCAATTCTTTATGACCCAATGGACATCATTGAAGAATTATCTCTCAGTAACTATTTTTTTGAGCTCTTTTAAGTTCATGGTTGTGTCATGAGTGAAAGCATCTAGCTATTTCTTTTAGTAAATAAATCTCTCGCCATTCTTACTTAATTAATCCCTCTTGATTTCTTTCCATTGTTTATTCAGATGTAACTTTTTGTTTTTTTCTTTCTTATATCCGCTCCTTGTTAAGGTTTTTGCCAAAAGTTTTTAAATCTTTAAAACCTCTTTTTAAAAAACTTTATAATCCAGAAATAATCTTCATTCACCAAGTGGAATTATCTTATCCTTTGTTCAGAAAATGTCTCTTTAGCCATAATGCTTAAATGCTTAATGCTTTTAAATGCTTAAATGCATAAGCATTTAAAAGTGCGTAAGCAGTAAGGCTCGTGAGAACCTTGTGACAAGCATTATGGCTGTGAACTTGATTGAAATGTTTTGAGTTTTAGCCACTCAGCTCATGAGCTGACTGCAAAGAACTCAGTTCCTGCAGTCTCCTCCTGAGGAGCAGCTGTCTGAAGTGGAAGTGGGTGATCTCACAATCTTTCCTTTATGTGGAAAGACTGTGGTGACCAGAATTCACATTCTGGCTTCCAATATTTGTTGCATGCAGCCCCAATGTTGCGGTCAATTTCTAAAGGAACTTACCAATTGATTGCCAATTATATATTGTATTGGTTAATTCATTATGGGATAACGTAATGCATTGCATAACCATTTTCTTCTGGTGGAACAAGACTCTGAACGGGCAATAATGCAATATTTTCAAGTTTGAGTAAGTCTTTTACTGGGACTAACCAAAATGGCACAAAATGGTGTGCAATGTCTTGATTTTCTAGAACTGAAGTTTAATGAAAATATAAGGAGTGAGGATGAAGCAAAAACAGGATAAAAAAAGGCCAAATGTTCTCAAAATCTAAAGCTGGCATGTTCTTTTGTATCACTTTGATTATTTGCAATAAGCATACTACCCAATTATGTATATTTCATTTCTATAGATTTTCTTATAGAACTTTTTTAAAATGTGTGTAATTTGGTGCCATTACTCCTTCTTGCACCCTATTTGCATTCTGAAGCTCCAGTCCAATTTTGTTAAGGGACCCTTGGTCAATCAATTTTATATTCTTGAAGAAGGAAATATGCTAGATAGAAAATGAACAAAATATCCCGTCCCACATTTTATGAACACAAAAAGGATTGCAAAATGCATTATCAGTGAGCTGATAGATTGGTGTTCTTCTAACCCATGGCATCGACTTTGGAGGAGAATTTCCCCAAATGTATTTTAACTAGAAAAAAGGACATATTACATTTAAGAATAAATTGGATTATTAACACCACTGGAACAAAAGTCAGAGGTCTAAAGAGGAGAAGATTTATGTCCCATTTTATAGATTTATGCAAATTTGAATATATCTGTCATTGGCTATAGACAAAAGCAAGTATTGACTGAATATAGCACATCATGATGTCATCAAGCAATTAGGGTGTCACTATGAGACAATGGGGCAGGACTATGAAGATAATCGGGTTTGAAAGGATAAAGAAGCAATATCTATGAACCTACTTTCTTTCTAGGGAGTTACTTCCTTTTGCTTTCCCAGATAAAGCAAAGAAGCACTGTTTACTTTTTAAAAAATGTAAAATTCCATTTTCCATTTTACTTTAAAATAAAGTGTTTAATGGCATATGCATTATTCCTTATTTTCTTCATTTTGACTCAGTAGAGACTGTTGTATCAATGGGTTTAAAGGTTTCAATGTTGCAAACCTCAAGCTAATGAACTGGTCCTCATGAGGCACTATTAATAATTTGATCCTGAGGTCTCTGTTGTGAGTGGTTTTTTATTTTTCTCCATGGTTTTTAATTTTGTTATGTGAAACAGTGATTCCGGCTTCCTTCATTTAGTATAAATAGGAGAAAGGTTCAAGAACAAACTACACTTACAGCTGCTATTCATTTGTTTATACTGAGGGCAATAAGCAGGCCTATGGTTTAAATTATAAGGCTAACAAACTATAAATGGAGTTATTTTGAATTTGTTAGTTGCACCTGCTCATTTGCTATTAAACTAGTGCTCAGAATTATTGTGCCATTTATAGACACTA
>NW_015387014.1:73327-102864 GCF_001527695.2 Protobothrops mucrosquamatus | reverse complement strand
AATCGCACTTCTGGGATCATAGGATTAGAATGCTTGAAATGATTACCTTTATTTTTTTATATTACTTTTAAACATTCTATTATAGTTCTTAATACATGTTGAACTCTGTTTTTTTTTCTAGGAATGCTCACATTTTTGATGGTACCTCTGGAAATCTATGGATGACAACAAGATGAAAATTAAGTTCTAATATGCTAAATAAAAAACAAAGTTTCTGTATTGTTTAAAATCGAATTGTTAGTGAATTTCCTCTTATTTTTCTGTTCCAGAAAATGTAGGAAATGCTAAAAAAAAATGAAAATTTAATTCTTTGCCCAGAACGCTTTCATTAGCTCATGTCATGATAATGACCAATGCCCATTAGATATTTCCAATATTATGTCATAAATTTCTATAATGAGAAATAACAATATATAACACGATTAAGAGGTGATTTACCATTTACCATATTGAAGAATTTACCTTTTGATCAATTGAAGAACAATCAACTCTATTGGGCAAAAATAAATTTTCACTAATAAATGTTCTGGGTATTTTTTTTTTTTGAGAATTGATCAGCGTTCTTTTTTCTTCTTTTTTGATATTTATAATTTGAAATGGCATACATTTTTCAATGCTTTTGAAGGCTTATTTTACTCATTCTATGTAACATCACATTAAGCGTTCAGGTTC
Source organism: Protobothrops mucrosquamatus (assembly GCF_001527695.2). Lineage (NCBI taxonomy): Eukaryota > Metazoa > Chordata > Lepidosauria > Squamata > Viperidae > Protobothrops > Protobothrops mucrosquamatus. Next base: position 102,192 of record NW_015387014.1, on the reverse strand, counting down.
TTCATTCCAGATCCTGAGTTATCTGACAATGATGATAAAAAGGTTTGCTAAATAATAGTCTGCACCAGAATTCCTTAAAAGCACCTTACTCATATTCATAAAGATAGATTGGCTGGAAATAAGTTCTTAAAAAAAAGGGGCAGTTTTGCACTGTGAAGTTTATGTTAACTGTTAAGCTATTTCCAAGTTCTTGAAACAGAACCATATTATCTGAAACATAAACATCTTTTAATGTTTTGGAGAGGATATCTTGCTCAATGTTGATATTCATGTGATATCATTTTAGCTAAGGTATGGAAGCAGGCATTCTCTGTTGCAGTGTCCACTGTGTGAAACAAACTCCAAGGGCCTCCATGACTGACGGTTTGCACTATAAATTAAACATGTATCTGTTTCCCAGATCCCATGTATATTCTTGTCAGCTTCCTTGGAGTTAATTAGTGAAGAAAACACTTTAATTGCTCTTTTAAAAAAATATATTTTTGTATTTTATTTTATACTAGCTGTACCCGGCCACGCGTTGCTGTGGCTCAGTCTGGTTAAATGGAAAAGAAAGAAAAGAGAAAGCGCACATTCCAATGCAATGTCACACGAAATAATTAAATAAAAATGAAAATAAATTGAAATCTATGAAAATTCAATTTGACAATGCAATTGGAAACATTGAAATGGAATTGTAAAATTTGAAGTTTGGAAATCGTAAATGGATTGTAAATCGGAAACATTGAAATGGAATCATAAAATCGTAGTGTGTGTTGCTTTTACGTCCAACAGATGGCGCTGATTTTCAAAAAAAGCATGTTTTTACCTGTCACAGGTGTGACATCTATATAATAGTAGGTATATAAAAACACATGCGTATTCGAATGCAACGTTGTGTCAAAATTTCAAAGCAATCGGTGAAGAACTTTCGGAGATTTAAGATTTTGAACAAACGAACATTTACATTTTTATTTATATAGATTTTGCTGTATTTATCATGTATTCTGTAATATAAGTTTTAAAATATATATTTAATGCATAGAAAGGTCAACAACATATAAATTCATTAAAAACCAACCAAAAATAAAGGATTCCCTCTCCCACTAAAGCATTTTCCCAGCCAAGTACACGTGTTCGAACTACATCTCTACTGGTCCGACTCGCGTTCCCTCCCCAGTTTGTGTAGTAGTCAGAGCTCAGGGAAGTGCGGATGTTCTCTAGATTCAGGTCGGTAGAACTTAAGATAACTGAGAATGGATGGCGGTTAAAGGAACCTGGGAATCATCAAGTCTAAGACATCTTATAATCGTACGTTATTTGGTATGTTTATTTGAACCCCCTTGCTTCCTGATTTTTTTGTGCCTGACATTTGACCTACATTGAATCAATCTGGAGACATTGTTTTATTTATTATATCCAGTACTGTATGTTAAAAACTATTATGTTTCTCATTATCTTGAATCAGAATTTGAAATTGTTGGGGAAAACAAAATGATTTTTTCCTCTCTGAAGTAGCTTTTAATAGTAAGATTCATCTGTGCCTGAATAACTTCCAGTCATCATAATGTGCTTCTTTCCTTCGTTCCCCCATGACAAATGTTTCTATCATTTAATCAAAGGGCCAATGGAGAGAATCTGGATATTCATGACTTGAGTTCTATTTTTCCTGAAACATTCCAAACAGGACACATCTTGAACCTGCTGAAAGAAGCACATGATGGATGTGTCTATAAGTAGTCCCTCTAAGTAGAGGAGGCCATGAATAATTCAGTTATGGAGAACACTTGACTTCTAGTTCTTTCCCAATACGTCACAAATGAGTAAGCTCAGAAGAGAAGTGTCTCCCTCAGTAATATTTAGTCTTTGAAAGAGTGAACTGAATTAGCACTTCACTTTTTTATTGCACTTCGGAGCTAAAATAGTTTTCAGGTTATGGAACAATTGTATTATTGCCCTGGCCAATTATCAGTACCTTTTGACTTCCTTTTTATGGAACATATGTATATCAAGAAAGTGCAGGTTATAGGAAGATGGTAAAAACCATTTGCTAGAAGAAGTTAGATTTAGTACACTGAAATAAGGTATGGAATGACCATATTGGAATTTTTTTGTCTGCAATATCAATTTAATAGCTTGAACCCACTTTAGGAAGGATTTAGAGGAATTTCATCAGGCTCAGAGAAGGGTAAAGAAGGTGATTGGGGACTAGAAACTAAGGCCTATGACAAGAAATTGTAGAACAAAATATGTCAGAGGGGCGAATACCTGAATTCTTCAAATACTTAAAAAGATGCCAGAGAGAATAAGGTGAAGACCTGTTCTTTCTCATTCAGAATTTAGGAATAATGGATTTAAATCAGATTCTGGATGAGATTGGAAAATGGTCCTCATAATAGGAACAGTTTAGCAAGAGATCCAGTTACTCAGAGAGGCATTGGACATTCCCCCTCCCCCCCGGATATTTTAATTTCGATTCCTTTACCGAGGAAAGGGCTGAATATGATGACCTAAATGGTTCTTTCTAAATCTATAATTCTAAATATTAGAATATAAATTCAAATCTCTTAAATTCTAGTCAAATATTATCATGAGTTGAGAGGATATGTGGAATAGTGTTGGACTAGGAGAGAAGAGAGCCAGGTTTACATCCACCCTCTGCCATGGACACTCAATGGATAACTTTGGACTAATCAGTCTTTCTCAGTCCAACCTGTCCTATAGGATTGTTATGGGAAAAATGGATGAAAAAGACACATTATAACAAACTGAAATAGAAATGAAAAAAGGTATGTTACACTTATGTCCTATAGTTATAAATTAGGCCCAAGCTACACCATGTTGTAGTGAAGCAATAATCACATGTTCCATTTAGTGCCTAATCAATTATTCTATTGATTTCTTACTGCACATTATACTACAGTCTGCTGTCACCCTGGACACCCAGAATGTTTGGCTTCTTCTTACTCTTTGCTATCTCCCTAACTTGCCACTCTCCTTCCAAGCTTTATCGTCTCCATTTCACATCTCAGCCTGGATGTATCTTGGCAGAAATGTGTTCTGTTAGTTCAAGGACTGGGGGAAAAATGAGTTTGTACAAAATCTTTCTACAAAGTACCATAAAGCTTTTGCTATAACCAATAGCAGCGTTAAATAAAAGATTATCTTTTACAGCATGGATGGAAGAGTGTTCATATGAGCCCCTTTTTTGACAGGAGGTCACAATGAAGCCAGCCCTGGCCCTGTTTTATTATACCAACCTCCTTTTATTTTTTTCCCAGAAAGCTAAACGAGTGATAAGCCAGGTGGGAGACATTTTAGCAAAGGAGAAAAGCCAAATATATCAAAAATCTCTATTGAGCAATTCACTGAACTGTCTTGAGGCCTGCAGCCTGCTGATACCACTTTTAATTTGTAGCGTTGAAGGTCTTAGAAAGAGGAAAGATGTCTACGCCAGCTCAATTTAGGACTTTTGAATCACACTGTTTTTATGCTCTTAGGCATTTGATGCATACATACGCAAAGTAAAAGCTGATTCTGCAGTAACTCTGGATATAGCAACCATACAACATTGTACTATTCATGACCCAAATCTCTGCTTTTATTGAACACAGTCTCACTCTTGCCCTTTTTTATTATTTTGTTAAGAGTACCCTAGAAGAATAAGGATTATATTGCATGCTGGTAACAGCTGAATTTAGCCAAACGTGCATGGGACTATTTATTCTTTTTCTTTGACTTTTTCTGTGACAAAATATGCTGCTAGAGAAGGGACAGATGACTTTGGCCAGAATTCCAAATTGCTTGCTCAGGACTTTTATATTAAACTAAGAATATATGAAGCCAGATATCACACTTGATCAATCTGGAAAAATAAAACACTACTATTTTATTCTCACTGCCCCCTAACATTTAGGTTTACTATATCTAACTTCTACAAAACTCCAGAGGACCATTCGATCAGAGTTCCCCAACTTTTCCAGATTGGCGGCCCAGCGGGGAAGGAGGGGGGAAAGAGAGAATGGTTTTGTAGGAGACACTCATGGGGCCCCGAGCACCCACGATGCTCATGTGTGCACAGCCAGCCACTCATGCAGCTCGTGGGCCATGGCCCACAGGTTGGGGACCCCTGCATTAGATGACAATAATACGATACAGAAAACTCTAATTATTTATTATTGCCATCCAGAGGATACACAAAGTTCCACAGCAGCTTGCATAACTTTAAAAAGCTTTTACAGACTGACTTATAGGGACTCTAATTTTTAGCACATACTTAATAATATACATTTGCACATTTGTCTGGGCATTAGTTGATTAGTTTCCTACATAACACACTTGATGCATAATGGTTGTTTAGAGGGATCTTCTTCAAAGCCCAAAGCATTGACAGTCATAGCTTTAATAGTCAATTAGCAGATCCACTGTTGGGAAGGGTGTGTGCATGAGAAAATATTGCAAAACTGTTTTACTGCTGGCTGTGACTTTTCAATAGTCTCTTGTTCTTATGCCACTGGACCTTTACAAGGTGACCAGTTTCTTCAGTGGAGGTCAGATTCCTTAAAAAAAAGATATTAAGAAAAAAACCCTAATTGGATACAACTTGGGTAACATTAAGCAATATAATTCCCACCATTAATGGAGTTTCCCTACTGTGCCTGATAAAGTTTTCACAGAGTGAAACATGGAAAAATTCAGGACACAGCAGGTTGGTTATTGGAACAGCAGAATGATATGCTTTTTATCTGACAGTAATTACGGTATATTGGTGCCATGGTTATGATCTGGTTTATCCCTTTAGGACTTCAAAGTAATATTTTTGTGGGTAATAACTAAAAGCTGATTTACACATGAGGCCAAAATAGACCAAAAGAGGATAGGAAAAAGAAAGTAGCGCTAGGCATAAACCAAATGCAGCAAAAGATTCATCTTCTAAAGATTGTCCTGGATTTGTGATAATGTTGTGAGCATAAAATATCTGAGGGTACTTGGTTCCCCAGTCTGGATTTATATGTTGCTTTCTGGGGGAAAAAGTACTCTAACTAGCATATAACTCTATGTAATCTTAAATAGCTATTCCTATAAAACAGTGATGGCGAACCTTTTAGAGACCGAGTGCCCAAACTGCAACCCAAAACCCACTTATGCATCGTCGAGTGTCGGGTGGGTGTGGCCCATTGGCTGGGTGTGGCCCATTGGGTGGGCATGGCCAATTGGGTGGGTGTGGCTGCAGTGTTAACGGCAGATTGGGTGGGACTAAAAAGTTCTATCAATCAATTCCAACTTTGCAAGATCTTTTTTTTCCCCGCGAGAAGTTGAAATTGATTGATTGAACCTTTTTTTTTAATTGCACATGGCGGCGGAGGCCTAAAGCGAAAAGGTTTTATAAAACCTAGCTGAAGGCCTAGGACTGGGGTGATGGTGCGCGTGCCCATAGAAAGGGCTCTGAGTGCCGCCTCTGGCACCCGTGCCATAGGTTCGCCACCACTGCTATAAAACAACACAAAAATACATCATGATTATGATATTGTGAACAGATCTGACACAAGACACATCACTACTTTAAGTGGTGTTCAAATGCTTCTTGAAAGCCAGTTTCTTCAAACCATCAGATTCCCATTACATTAGTGATATTTTTCCATAGATAATATGTAGGAAAAAACAAACCATTAAAAGAAAATGACACCATAAACAGAAAGTTAAAAAAAATCAAACAATTTAAAAGAGTGTGAGAAGTCTTATAATAGGAAGCTGCATACATTTTCTTAATTTGTTGGCAAAACGGAATAAGGTAAATATTTGATTTTGGCTGGATGAAGTTGGCTTTGGTGTTATGTTGTATTGTATTTTACTTTTTTTCTGGTTATGATATGCTATTTTTAGTGTCTATGCTGCTTTGAGTCACACGTTGATTGGGTAGCTATATAAATCAATTGAATAAATTAAAAAAAAAATACTTGACAGATGTACCCTCCACTTGAGTTAAGTCTGCATTTGGAAGCAAATTGAATTGATTTACTTCTCACAACTAATGTGCAGATTGGAATGCAGCCTGTTCAGGCCTCCAAATAGTCTTTTGCTATTTTGAGACTTGAAAGCATTCCAAGTACATATAAATGCATTTAATGGTAATATATATACAAAATATAGATGAATTTTATGTAGATTTTTATTCTTAAGAAATAATGTAAGATGGGATATAATGGATTTATCCGTTAATACATACAGTATGAAAGTGACATAGATTAAAAAAAATAGTCCAACTATCCCCACCTTTACTTTTTTTAAAAAACCAAGCCTTTAAAATCATGTAGCAAATGTTGAATGGATTGAATGTCAACTAATAAAAAAGAATCTTTAGCTATTATTTCTTTGAAACTCTCAGCTCTTGATGTTGTAGTGTTACAAAATATTTTCTGCTGTTCTTATTGAAAAGGTGATGATCGAGTTGACTATTATTCCACCCGAACTCATTTTTAATTCTTATTTTTCTTTACATTTCTGAAGACTGCCTTTTTTAATAACTACCATTTTGGAGCAATTATTTGCTTCTTAAATTCAATTGTGTTGACATTTGGAAACGGAAGGTCCACTGCTCTGTTGGATCAATATAGCAACCCTCAAGGTGTTTATTCTACGGTTTTTGATCAATGGTGAAACAAACACTGGCTGATAGTTTAACAGCCAACTAACTCTCACTGAGATATGTTTGTAAGATTTCTTTACATAGATCAAGACAACTGTAATGAGCAAAATTCTAAGCCTTGTGGAACTAGGTGTCAAAGCAATCTGGGAGATATCAAGAGAAATGTTGTATATATTAGCCAACATTCTGAGGCAAACTCTAAATCTGTTATCAAATTATCTCAGTCAACTGTTTTTCTCATGACAAATGCATGCATATGTGCATACATATTACCTTGTGCATCTAATCTCATGCTGCTCCTTGATTAAGATTCTGGATTACAGATAGTTCTCAACCTATGACCTTTTATTTAACATCAATTCATGGTTATGATGGTGCTGAACAAATGGAGCTTATGACTGGTCCTGGAGTTCTGGCCATCCAGCACCTTCACAATTATGTGATTGCCATATGGCACCCCAGAAAGTCACAGGGGAAGCCCGCAGAGAAGGTCACATTGGAGTAAGTCTTCCCCATCCATACACTCTCGACAGGGCTGCGTGCTTAGCCCCTACCTGTACTCATTGTACACATATGATTGTGTATCATCCGACCCATCCACTGCGATCATCAAGTTCGCAGATGACACCACCGTGGTGGATCTCATTACAGGTGGAGATGAGACAGCGTACAGGGGCGAGGTACAAAAACTATCCTCATGGTGCCTAGAGAATAACCTGCACCTGAACATTGGCAAGACGAAGGAGATGGTGCTAGACTTCTGGAGGAAAAGAGAGGAAACTGCCCCACTTTACATCGGAGAGGACTATGTGGAGAGAGTTTCCTCCTTCAAATTCCTGGGAGTCTACCTCTGTGAAGATCTTACCTGGAAAACTAATACAGCCCAGGTGGCCAGAAAGGCCCAACAGAGACTCCACTTTCTCAGGGTTTTGCGGAAGAACAGGGTAGAACGACGACTCATGACCTTCTTCTACCGGTCTACTATTGAAAGCGTTCTCACATATTGTATTGTGGTTTGGTATGCTGGCCTGACAGCCGCGGACAGGAAGGTATTGCAGAGGGTGGTGAGCACAGCACAAGATATCATGGGCTGTTCCCTGACTCCACTGGATGACATCGCCAGGGCCCGTTGCCTTGGCAGAGTGAGGAAAATTCTCAGGGATGACTCACACCCTGGTTGGTACCTTTTTACTCTCCTACCATCGGGTAGGAGATACAGAAACATATGCCAGCCGTACCAACAGGCTGAAGAACAGCTTTTATCTATGGACCGTCAGGCTTCTGAATGGGACATAACTTTATAACTTTATGCATGACAGACTCATGAGGCCGGCGTGATGTGCAATTAGTTCACAGGGTGAAATAAGTTGGAGGGTTGTAGTCACCGTGAGTTTGTGGTGGTGGGGGGGCACAGAGGGAGGCTCAGCCAATTTCACTGTATACATGTTATATTTTGATAATAAAGGGTTTATTATTTATTCCACTAATTCTGCAAATACAAAGTCTCACATGCCCTCTCTGATCCTTGCCATGACTCCCTCAAACTTCATGAACCATCTTGCAACCCTGCACACTCTCTCTGACCTGTCTCACATCCTTGATCACCCTCACTGAATAGTGTCATTCTTCTCATATATCCACTCACACCGTCCTGCACTCTGATTTGCATTGTGCCACTTGCGCACTCCTTTGCATCCTGGTACCCCCTGCAGGCCCTCCTCTGCACCTCCACACTCCTCTTCTTTCCACTCCCATGCACCAGCAGCCTCTTACCTACTGCTGACTTGGATCTTGCAACTTCCTGCCAGCTTCCCCATTGATTTTGGTTGTGGGAAACTGGCAGGAAGATGCTGCATTGGATTCAATTAATGATGGCAACTGGGACTGTAGGGATTGATGTCTCTAAGCGATGCAGTTGTGTTTTACAGTTGCATTGCTTAGCAACAGAAATTCCAGTTCCAAGTACCATAGTAAGTCAAGGACTACCTGTACCCTAAAATATTTTGGAACATACTTTCCTGTTTTAAGAGACAGGAAATGCACTTTTCATGCACTGTTTGATTGTTTGTCTTACAAAAGTCATATTCTCTTTTACTCAGTACCGTATATCCCTATGCATAAAACATTTATTTGCAAGAACCTCATTCTTTATCAAATAGTCCAACCCCTTTGCTCATTGTTGTCCTTTCATAGATTATTGCATAATATTTTATAGGAAAAGGTAGGATATAAAAATAAAAATTCCAATCTTCTGTTATAAATCATATGTTCATTTTGGTTGTCCTCTTACAATCCTTGGTTGTCCTCTTACAATCCTTGGTTGTATAAACAGAGGCATAGAATCAAAATCATGTGAAGTATTAGTACCACTTTATAAAGCCTTAATAAGACCACACTGGAATACTGCATCCACTTTTGGTTACATTACAAAAAAGATGTTGTGCAAAGAAGAGCAACTAAGATGATTAAAGGCCTGGAGACTAAAATATATGAAGAACAGTTGCAGGATTTGAGTTTGGCTAGTCTAGAGAAAAGAAGGACTAGGGCAGTGGTGGGATTCAGATGGTTTGCACCACTTCGGCAGAACTGAAAGCTAACTTTTTGTTGCCCAGGCCCAGAATGGACTTCCGGAAGCGGCATCCACACAGAGAACTGTATGTTTACATATTTGAATCCCACCACTGGACTAGTGGTGACATGATAGCAGTATTCCAATATTTGAGAGGTTGCCACAAAGAGGAGGGGGTCAACGTATTTACCAAAGCACCTATAGGCAGGACAAGAAACAATGGATGGAAACTAAATAAGGAGAGAAGCAACCTGGAACTAAGGAGAAACTTTCTAATAGTGAGAACAATTAACCAGTGGAAAAGATTGCCATCAGAAGTTGTAGGTGCTTCATCACTGGAGTTTTTAAGAAGAGACTGGACAACCATTTGTCTGAAATGGTATAGGGTTTTCTGCTTGAGCAGCGGGTTGGACTAGATGACCTCCAAGTTCCCTTTCAGCTCTATTCTGATTAATTACATATGAAAGAGGTTTTTTTTTTTTTTAAAAAAAGCAAGGACTTGCAAAGCTTTAGAGAAAGAGCATTGGAGAAGGCATGAGCTGATCAGATCTCACCAACAGAATGATTGAATGACAAGGGAGAAGTGCTTAAATATATTTGAAGAACCGCCTTATTGGAGAACTGCATTTTTAATAACATAAGAAAAATAGAACAGAACAATTTGAATCCTTTAAAATGGTTCGGGACTGCATCATAGAGATGAAGTTACACTTCCACAATGAAAAGTTCATTAGTTTGAGAAAATTAATTGAGTTCCAGATAACACTTTTTCTCAAGGAAGTGGCAGTACTTAGGAGCATATTCCCTCAGTTAGGGCTATCCTAACCTTCCTAATCAGTCAGATTTGACAAGAGTTTGTCAGGCATAAATAACCAGGAGTATTCATTCATTTCAAAGCCCAGAAGATTTATTATTGTTACCTCTAATACAAGAATCTAGTCAATTAATGGTCAAAGCTAAATTGGTGCTAGATAAAGGTCAAGGGAATTCATGGGGTGGGTGTGTGGACTTAGGTGTTTTGTCACAACACAATGACTCTAAATTAATGACACATTTAACCCTTACTTCCAGCTCAGCCTTTCCTTCTCCTACAGAGTTATCTCTGTATTGGTTCTTGACTATTGCAACTCACTGTTTGTCAAGTTTTAGTTACAAAGCATTCTAAATTGTAAGTATAGAAAATTTGACAAGTAATCTATTAACTGATGTGAGATCCAGGAATCATACGAAATCCATACTGATAGATTCACATTGCTTGCCACTTGCTCTCTGAACAGAAGTTAGTGTGCTGATGTGAGCATATTTATGGAGATGCTTTGACATTAAGATCTGTTCCTTCTGAAGATTTCTCTGAGTATACATATGTCAGGGTATAATCAATCAGACCGGTCTGTCTGAAAAACTTCCTGTGGTCTTTTCTTGTATCCCTCCCAATCTATGGAATGCATTCCCTTGTCACTTGGTCCCAGTCTGGGCTTTAGAACATTTTTTTGCATTAGTTTTAATGTGCTATTTTAATGCATATTTTCAATTTTCTATTCTGCATTTTAATTTTGTTAACCACTTTAACTGCTTGATTGAACAGAAATTACAGAGGCACATGAAATAAATAAATGAAATGTCTACAATAAATAATTTGGAACTAATGAAGCCCTGTAGTGACATTGTAAAATACTTGTGTGGGAAGACTTAGTGTAATCAGACAATAATTTTCACTTGCTCTGCAGGAATAATAAATTATCTTTATTTTCTTGAAAATATACAGATTGCTCATTCTCTTTTAGAATGAAAAGAGACATTTTTACTCAGCTGCTGCTGGTCAGAAGGACTTTATGCTTTCTGTATCGCTTTGTGTACAAATATCTTTCTGTTTCTCTTGGGTAAGGATTTAGAGGTGGTCTTCTTCCCCCTCATATCAAGGATGTTAGCTGTATACTTAAGTATACAGCTAACAAGTGAAGAGATCAAAAGTGCTACCTGTAAGCTGCTCTTTAGACAAGGCTTTGGAATATGTCATATCAGCAACAATGCCTAGAAATCCCACTACAGCTGACAGTTCCTCATACACCTTACACCAGGGATCCCCAATCCCTGGGCCATGGCCTACTAGTGGTCCATGGCCCGTTTGGAACCCGGCCACATGAGCAATGGGCAAGCATGCACACAGCTCCACTTGAGCGAGTGGCGGGCATTCATCCTCACAGGCAAAGCTCCACCTACTATTCACACGGAACCATCCCTGTTGTACCCCCTCCGGGCGCATCTATTTTTGTGGACGTTTATAGAACAGGCATATATATTAAAGCTATGCTTTTCACTCTCAGTGAACTCCCTGACAAATGTTTATGGAAACTCTCAATCATCCAGGTCATGATTGTCCAAAGTTACTTTTCCTAAAAACAACTGGAATTTCTCGTGTTTTTTTTCTTGAAAATGTTTTGCTTCTCATTCAAGAAGCTTCTTCAGTTTTCTTCAGAACTGAAGTTGCCTTTTGGAAGAACACCTTTGGAAGTCCATGACAGTTTGCTAAAGACAACCTTTCTCACATAACCATCCCAGTGCTGGAAGAAATGTCTCCATCACTAACAACAACTAAATGTATTTAACTTAGAATTCAATACTTTGCCCATGGATACCTATACATTAATAAGCTCCTTCACTTTTTTTTAATAAGAAATTTTGATGGTAAGTTTATGTATTCATGATAAAAAATCCTACTTTGGGATATATTCAGGGTAGATTTTTAGGAGCACATTTGGATTTATGGATCTATAAAATCACCTTTTGTTGCTTTCTCAATAAATACTCTCTAAGTGGATATTTTATACTCTTTATGTTTTTTAAGAGGTAGCTTTCAACATTTGTCTCTGTTTTATGAGTCCCCCAATTCAGTGTTGGATTTATTTTTCTGTTAAAAAACTTATTAAGAATTTAATGAATTTGACTATAATATGCAAAGATGTAGATTCAAATCTTATATTACTTTGCCATGAATAAGTTGCGAGAGAGAGAGAGAAAGAGAGAGAGAGAGAGAGAGAGAGAGAGAGAGAGAGAGAGAGAGATTGATGTTTTATGAAGCAACCAGAGTGTCCTTTGATACATCAGCCATAAGCCCAGTCAATCATTTCAAAAGCATCTCCATCTGTGTGCATGAACAGTGGACCACTCTCCACACAGAAGACCTTTGAAATCGCTGTGTTAAGCCTTTGAGGGGGATACACCATCTTAGGGCTTCAACCAGCAGATTAGGAAATATATTTCTATCATTTTGTTAAAATTCCCAGTCAAAGTATATAATCTGTCTGCCTGTCTTCAGAGCATGGTTGTATTTTTTATGATTTCACAACATTATTTTTAAACAATTTTGTGAAGTTGGGCAAGTCTAGATGTGATATGGAAGAAGCATGAAAAACACATTGTATTTTTGAAAATACCATAGGTGGTCTGTTTTGGGTCACTCCCAGAACTCTGAATACAAGTAACCAAAATTCTTCTGTACAACTTTTTGAAAGGTATAATATGGGTGGATGGTATGCTGTGCATGTGGCACTGCAAGCTAACAAAAAGTAAGATTCGGAACCTTTGTGTTGCCTATGTATGATTGCTTTCCTTTCATCAATTCCATTGTGTTGATTGCTATAATTATCCATGAATTTGGACCCGTGAGTAACTTTTTAAAATCTATAATATGGATGGAAGGGATTGAGATTGAGATTCAGAGAATAATGTCTCATGCCAAAACTGATTTATAACATGAAACAACTGAATAATACATTTTTATTTTATCTCATATAGCACGTCTGGCAATAGAAATTTCAGTTCAGGGTTAGCATAAGGAAAAGGGTTAATCCATAGTACAATATCCCAAAGGTACTTTTTCAAGAAAGTCCAGTTGCCTCTTGAAAAAGCATCTTTGGGACAACCATGGCCTGGATAACTGAGAATCTCCATAGACCACGGTGCAATAGTTGCCATCCCAGTCTGGAGATGCTCACCCTCATTTTGTGTCAGCTTAATTTGTAACTTTCCCTCAGGAGCAGACCTACTTACTTACATGCCTGTGGGTTACAAAAATATGATTCACATGGCAGCACCATCCCTTTTTCTGGATGGAAAGAGCCTTTATAGTACAGAAAGAAAGAAAGATGACCAGTCAATTATTTGTCCAGGAGACAATAGATAATATATTGAAGGGTCACCTTTGCTACTCTAGTTGCCTAGCAATGGTAAGACAGAACTGGAGGTAGATGTTTTGAGGCATTATGCTTTTATTAGGCTTGATAAGATCCAATTAAACTGCTATAGAGATGAGTAAACAGAATGTTTATTTATAATAATTTCCCAAGTCACCAAACAATGCAGTTAATAAAAATATAGCTTCCACTCCATTTTCACAATAATTTAAAACTTACTGAGCACAGCATTAGACAACTGTAAAGCTCTATGAAGGGAAAAACATGAGCACCATAATGGAAAAAGGAATATTTCTATAACATGCCCATTTTTAAGATTTAGTTTCAACTCTCTTCCACTTTCCTGTGTTATCAAGTAATTAAAGTTCTCAACTAGTTTGAAAATGAGTCAGATTTAATTTCATTTTGTTAAGCACCTCAATTTTTCAGCCAGGAAAAAAAGACCATTAGGAATTTGCATTATCCATTACAGGCTCCTTCATGATTTGAAATTTATATGGGAAATGCTAATTGGACGTTCATCATCATAAAGATAATGATTTCTGTACTCTTCTCAATGATAATTAAGATGAAGGATGAAAATGATACAGTGAACATTGTATTCTTTATTTTCTCTAAATGGAGTTTGGGAAATAAATTCCATCAGCGTGGGATGACTTGGGAAAATATAGAAAGTGATGACATAAAGGGTTGTTTTGCTTAATTTGGAATCATTATTGTCAATGCAGCTTTCTTTCTTTACAGAAGAGACTTACTCTGCAAGGAATTGGTTTGAAGACAGATCTGTTTACTAATTTTAGGAATATTTGAAATATGAAATGGTTCAAGACTTTTATTTAACACTGTGTTTCTCAGCCTCAATAACTTTAATATGTGTAGATGTCAGTTCCACACATCTTAAGCTGACTGGGGAATTCTGGGAGTTGAAGTACACACATCTTAAAAGTTGAGGTCGAAAAACTCTGATTTAACAAGTGTGGAAACATATGCTCTGATCTAAAGCAACATACCCTTTTTTACAGCAACATAAAAGCAACAAACAGTTCATGTGGAGATAACAATAGGAGAGGACCATACTGCCCGAGACTGAATCCATGGGGAGAAACAAAGAGGTGCTACAAATTATGTATTTTGTGGAAAGTGAATTTTAAAAAATTTTCTGTAGCAATTGATTATTTTAAATGGACAGCATACATTATTTTACCTTCTCCTGATTGGCATCAATAAATCTAGTGAAGATGGCAATTGTGGCAGTAAAATTGATGTTCTGCCTATTTACTGTATGTGACATTGCTAAACATACAGTACAAAGGTGGGGTTTTAATCATGCTTCTGCAATTGCCATCTTGAGTTGCTTTACAATACCCTTTGCTCCTTGTTATATCACTGCCTCTTCCTTAATATAAATATGCTATTCAGTCACAAAGTTCATATACTTTCAGTCTAAAGTTGTATAACCTGAGAATTTCACCACTTTTCCTATTGCTTTTATGGCTTGGATATATATGTGCATATCAGAGTGGCTATGAAATTTTACAGTGGGACATTCACCACCTATGGATGATTGTGTCAATATTCTGTTAATCTCAAACTTCCATATGGTGACCAAGATATTGTCATGGCCAACTCAGACTCTAAGGAAAAAAACGACCGTGAGCAGCTGCTTCCTATGCTGCTGCTGGAGGAGTTTTAGTTAGTTTAGTTAGTTAGCCAAAATAGGGAGATAGTTGGGAAGTTGGGTTTACAAAATACCTAATCTGTCTGAGTACCCAATCCCCATACAATGGCATTACAATGGCTAGAAACTCGTTGTTCCTTCTATTTCTCTTTATGCAGTAAATACTTCACCCATCTGCTCTGAGGATTCTAAGGTGCAATAATACCTTATATGCAGTGGTATGGAGGTCTCTTTTTTAGGCCTAAATTGGAAAATGCAGCCTACTACTGGTAATGGTAATCCTTTGAGTCAGTGGTGGGATTCAAATATGTGAACAAATATGTGAACGGTTCTCTGTATGGATGCTGCTTCCGGAAGTCCATTCTGGGCCTGGGCAACAAAAAATTAGCTACCGGTTCTGCCAAACTGGTGCGAACTGGCTGAATCCCACCACTGATTTGAGTTGAAGGAAGAGAGCAATTTCCAAATAAACAGACTTCTGTGGTAGCAGTCACCTACCTTCCTACCTACCTTTCTCTGCAGGTTCCTTTCTTCAGAGCAACTGTTGATAATAGCTCTGTGAAGCTAGAGGGAAGGAAATAATCTGTATGAACAGGCATGTAGGTTGGCTTTTCACCATCCTGCCTGCCATTGTTCAGGGAACCATTCTGTTATGTGTTGAATATATATATAAAGTTGTGTTAATGCCTGCTAAAGTGAAACTAAACTCCAACTGCTTGTGAAGCTAAAATGAAACTAACCTTTAGATGACCCTGACTGTTAACTCCGACTGTTTTGGAGGGAAACTTTGAACATTCATATTTGGGCGGGTTTTTCAAGTATTGTGATTGGTTAAGGCCCTGTGGGCTCAGAGTATAAATTACAGGCAATTGCCTGCAGTTCTCCTGTTCTAGTTTGAGTAAATAAATAACTTTGTAACTATGCTGGTCTGCTCCTTGCCTACTGAAGCCCACTACACAATACATTCCACAAGGTGTTAAAACCTGGAAGAGATGGATAGGAACTGAGAGGGAAGCTTAGTAAAGGGAAACATTGCAATCTGTTACTTTCTAATAAATAAAATAATATAGTCATTCAATTAGTATTACACTATATAGTTTTCTGGTTACTGTATTTAAGCAATTTCAGAAGTAGCCCTACTGTTTTATGAGACCACAAGACTCTCGCAGAAAGGAAAAGTGTTAGAACTACATAAAACAATGGAATAAATGTGCTATACCTGCTGTGATTTGAGAACTTTTATGTGATAAGCACTAAGATGGGAAAGAATCAAAGATTTGTGTCCTGAATTTCAAGGATAACAATTGTTATTTCAAGGGGAACTTTTTGTTCAGATGTTTTCACTGGACAACAAAGGAAACTTGAAAAATTGTCTTTAATTGTGACCTAGGAGAAGAGTAATCATGTTTTATCCATTTCAAAGTTAGGTTCTGAAAACTCACATCATACTAGACATCATGCATGCTGTCTGCTAAGAGGAGAAAAGCATGAATTACTATTGCAAGACTGATTTGCACAGGAAAGTTTGGATACTGTACACTCGAGTTACATCCATTTGTGCTTTTCTCAAAATATCCATAACACTATTTAATTTGTAATACAATCTTATACATTTTACTCAAGCCCATTGAATTTAAGAAGGCTTATTCTCAGGCAAATGACATCCAAATCTTTAGGAATTATTATTTTAGAATGGAATTAAGGATCATTAATTTACAGTAAGTATTTATAAGTTATCCTTTATCATATTTACTGTATTGCATATGATTGTACTGCACATGATTTACCGTATAAATGTAGGAAAACAACAACAAAAATAGTGCCCACATACAATATACTTCCAATATTTAAAAAAAACTCATAATTTAAAAAATGTCCCAAGAAAAAACAAATAACTTCCTTGAGACATAGGTTCCAAAGCCACGACAGGGAAAAGGGCATTTTCTAAGTTCTCAAACAATGAAAGATTTAGAAGCCAAAATCACAATCAGAATTGAGCTTGAAAACAATATATTGTAAAGTTTAAATTCTTGAAACTAACACCAATAAATTCTCAGTGAGGCTTCATAATCAAAATCTTGGCTGTTGCATTTGGAAATGAACTGCACTCTCTGAACTGGTTTCAAAAGAAACATTGGACAACTATTTGTCTGAAATGTTATAGGGCTTCCTGCCTGAGCAGGGGGTTGGACTAGAAGACCTCCAAGGTCCCTTCCAACTCTGTTATTCTATATTCTGTATCCATCAATACTGCTTTACTCTAAGTCATGTAGGCTTTTGCTAGCACATTGCTGCTTGAGAAAGGTCATAATTGACACTTCCAACTGATTAATAAGGTCCTATGTTATCAGACTTGAGTTATAATTTATTGCACGGGCATCCATGAATAGATCAAGATGATGGTCCCAACTCTGCATTTGTCATATTTAAGTGGGGCCATGTTTTGATCCTGTAGTTGTGGCTGCCATCTTGAGTTTTTTTTAACTTCTCTGCAGATGCCCCTTCAATAAATAAACTCATAGTCAACTCTGGCAGCACTCAGGTTGATTTAGATGGCATGGAGAAGTAGAGCTACATGTGAACTCCTAACAATCTGGAGCCTGTTCTGGAGCTGCATAGGAGATATTAATAGATCTCAGAAAAATGAAGGGATTCTTACTGAAGAGGGAAATATGTGAAAATAGGAGACCACTTACTTAAAGTAAGCAGAGCTGTTCTTGTAAGGCACTTTTGGATTTGAGCCATTATATCTGGAAACCTATGTGAGTCAGCCTGATGTTCAACTGAAAGTGGTAGTCCAGCCACAGATATATCAAGCATACATTTGTTTCCTGATATTGAAATAACAATCTTATTGAAGACTTGCAAAGGAATAATGGTTTTATCCATGTTTTTACTTTGTGGGTGATGCCTTGTTGGTTTAAATGCAATTGATTTTCAGTTTAAAATGAGGTCAAGTGAGAACAATGATCACAACATTTTATCCTTTCCCAAATGATTGATACTGCTGGATGGCTGGGTGGGTGGGTGGAATTTTTTTCACAGCCTCAGGATCTACCTTCTCTGGACCATGAGATATTGGAGATGGATAGTTTATATTAACTATTGCCAGTACAAATGTTGGCAGTTTGAAGAATTTATGTACAGTAATAAAAATAGGCTGGGTCACTGAATCATTTTTCATTCTAACTGAAAATGTTCGAGTTATGTAACTGGCCAGAAATTTGATCTTTTTTATTCAAAACAAAAATGTGTTTGCCCAGTTAAAAGAGAATCACTCTTCTTTTGTGTAAAATGCCAAAATAAACCCACCACTTATCATTATTTAAGATTTTATTTTGATTTTTATCTCCATAATGGTGACTCTAGAGTTATGCGTTGGTCAATTCCTATTGATAAACTAATTTTCTGCTATTATGAAGCTATGTCTATTGATTTTGAAATAACTAACAAATCTAGTACTATTTGTTTGAGATTTAGAAATGTTAAGAGCTGGTTCTGAGGACAACAATGACTCATTTGTTCTGCTAAGTGTCTTCTTAGCGGGGAATCAATAATGTCATGGGAATGAATAATTGCACTATTTCATAAGTCTCCTTCTTCTGTACCATGATTCATGGGCATTACCTTTACCTTTTGGGGGTAGGATGACTTCCACAGAGCTAAGCAAACTACCTCCCTCCTGAATGTAATTCTGCTTTTCAATGTATAATATGCCATTTTGTCAAACATTGCCTTTTTTGGAATAACTGTTAGAAACAACACTGAGCAACTGAATCAGTGTGTTGCCTGTCAATATACTGGCCTAGACCTTAAGTTCAGTACATGTTACAGAAAACTCTTTTCTACTAAGGGATTGCCTAACTTGGTTAGAAAAATATGAAGCATAGATCAGGTTCAGAAAAGCTGTTGTATATTTCAAAAAATAGGAAGATGAAAGTCTCCTCCTAATTTTTATCAATTATTAATTATTCAAGACACAGGAGGAGAATACGAACTGAATAACACTTTATTGGTCTCAGTATGACAGCCTTAGAAATGTCTGTCTTTATAAGGTCAAGTGACATATATTTTCTTCCCTTACAGTATACTTGGCTGTTCTTGTACAAAGGGCAAATTGCTATCCTGATCCTATTCTTGTCTCAAGGGTCTCCTTTTCAATGGAATGCTACCTTGAATGTTCTATTAAGCCATCATGAGTATAAGTTTTTATAGTCTTAACTTCCCATGCTTTTTAAAAAGATGCCCTAACTAAGTATTTTGCTAATTTTGAATGCATACAGTATTTTGGCTTGATACTTCTTCTTTTTATTCATGGGATGACCTCAACTTATAGAAAATTCATAGGAAACAAGGGAGAAAAATGTCCTACTTTATGTATTATATCNCCCCCTTTTCTTGCATGTGCATGATCACAGAACGAGAAAGGTTTACATTATTAACTTCTATTATTCCATTCCTGTTTGTTTTGTAGATTGAGAAGCGCCTTATAACCCCTACATCAATTCTTCAGTACACTAAATTAATGTTTTTAGAGAGTTGCACACTGTAATGCTAGAAGTATTCTTTTAGCTAGACACCATCAATTTAAATCCCATCATATGGACTTCACTTTTTTCCTGATCCCAATTGAGCAAACAGTAGATCTACATCATTCTGGAGAGATCTGGTTGGGACCTTCATAATAGACTGTTATTTCTCTACTATGATACGAACTGTAAATTTGGCTGTCACACTGTAGCTCAATCATGGATTATCAATCAGCTTTCTTGAACAAGCCCCATAGGCCTGCCGTTGCTTATGCCCTTAATTTTAGCAACTGCTAACTGCCATTGTAAGTTTTTCCTCAAAATCTGTTTTGAGATACTATTGACAATTACAGTGGCAGCCACCTTGTAATGTAGTCGCTGTTTTTCTCTTCCTTAGTAAAGCCTGCCCTATTGCTCTCAAGAAAGGTGTAACCACATCACTATAAGGGCAGGTATAGAGGCCCTCCTTGCTCAAGCCTTGTGGACTTCTAAATCAGTTTTCAGGCCACCCACCATGCCTGGCTGGCTATATCTGATCTATATTTGCATCAGTGGAAAGAACTCCATATTCTGCAAATCTGCACAAAGTCTTTTTTACATATAATAAAAAGGATCATTCCAATAATATGTATTGTGTTTCTGTTCTTTACCATACTAGGATATTCATCTACCTCAATAACAGCCTTGAATAGTTCTAAGCCCGGAGTCATTTATTTATATTTATTTAGGTTCTATTGTGAGTTAACATTTTATCACTGGCTTACTTTTCTATTTACCAATAAATAAAACTGTCACATAGATTGCATAAGAAATATTTCTGAAGCAACAGCTGTTGGCTTTAGGGCTAGATTCATGAGGGCTGGATATTCATTAGTCAACAGCGATTAAAAATGTTCTGCAAAGAACCTTTTAAGTCTGTTCAGCTGCAAGCTGCTGATTATGAGAAAGGATGTAAGACATTTTTAGTTGAATGGACTAAGATTATAATTTTTTGCCTAATGTGACATGAGGAGAAGGCATTTTATTGTAATACCAAGGACAGAGGATTTTAAACTGCCTTTCAAATTGTTCTCATTTGCCATGGAAGTATAATACTGCAACAATGGTAGCGCCTACCTGACTTTGGTTGATCTTGAAAATTAATGGAAGATCTGATTTGTATCTGGATGGGAGACCATGAGGTAATGTTAGGATTATAGACTAGACTGTTAAAATTTTAAAAAAGAAATATCCTTGAGGAACAGATTGCCAAATCAAGTTCATTTTACTGCTAAAATAAAACCTACGTGGTTATGTGTATGAAATTACCAGGAGTCAAGTTTGACCTGAAGAAGATGACATAGAATTCTGGAGCAGACATTGATTATGTTCTGATGCATAGCAGTTGGACTGCTAAACCTTTTCTATTTCTCTCACTAATCCTTAGTTCTTCCCTTATTAACTTGGGTTATTCTTTAGCATGCATAATATGGAAGGTCACATAGCAGTGGCCTACAAGTGCTTCTATCTGCAAAAACTGGATGTTCAGTTATCCTTAGATGACAGCAAGGCTATATTAATTGTAATGTGCTTAAATGGGCTTGCCTTTTAAAAGTTCAGAAATTTTAATTGACATAAAATGCATCCACTTGAATACTGGTGGAATTAGACAGTTAAACCATATGACATTGGTACTGTGTGTTCAGTGCATTTTTGTTCCAATGTTTTAAAGTTTGTATCAGCCTCTATATAGTGCAAGACTAACTTTCCTGAATGACTCCCATCACCCACATTCTAAAAATCAGGATTAGAGGCTCAAATTGTTTTCTTGCCTGTAAGATAATTAGGTTGGCAGGCATAAGGATGGGAACTTCACAGTAGAGACTTCCCATGTCGAACACCGTGCCAATTGATGTCCTCTGGTTGCCATCAATACAAAACCTTCAAAGAGGCTCTGAAGATTCACCTGTTTACCTTAGGCTATAATTGAGTTTGGAGTCTGTTGGGGCATTATATATATTATTCAGTCTTGTTCTAACTGTTAATGTTAGCTCATTAATCTTGCCATTATATTATGTGATTAAATGGGTTTCCATGCCACCTTGAGAGGGTTTATCTAGTGAAACATTTAAGGAAGCAAGCCAGGTTTTGAACATAATGTCTGATTTTGAAATGGTTTTCCCTTAAAGTCTGAATTCAAATACTGAAAGGTGTGAAATTCAATTTACTTTTCAAGAAAATAACAAATAATTTTGGATCAGCATAGAGTATATTAACCTTAAAATTATATTTTTGGTATTTGTTATGTGTATTTATTTACTCTTTCATGGTGATGAGACAACTTAGAATCACAGGTGACATTTAGCCATTGATCTCAACCTCCTGGTCAATGTAGAAGTCCAAAGCAAAGCATCTCAGATAACCCATGAAGGAGAAACTACCACCTCTGCATAATTGGTTTCACTATAAAACTACTATTATTGTTTCTTCAGTGCTTAATCTCCTTCAGTACCTCATCACAGGACTTTATTTCCAGTCCTGATCTTCTTCTTTGCTGCTTTCTGAACCTGCTTTTTCTGAATTCCTTTAGTGTAGTGTCCAGAACTTGTTACCTTATTCGAGGTGAGACCTGCAGATTTAAATATTTTGCACATGAATGCACACTTGAAAGGCCCTTAAAATGGCTTAGACTGAGTTAAAAAAACAACAAAAAATTATTAGTTTTGAACAAGAGGTCACTTTGGTTAAAGATACTCAGATTCTTTTAGGAGTTTTGTAAACTAAAACAAAGAACCCTTCTCATATTCAGAGGCAGTGTGTAGGCACGAATAGGATATTTATTGTGACAGTCTTACTCAAATGCTATTTGCTGTAATTTTGATGAAGAAAGACAGACTTAAACATCATAGAATGATTGAGGAGGCATTCCTGTTAACACTGGTGAGTTAATAAAATAATATTTTCCATTAGCATGTGTGTTAGATGCGCTCTCAGGTTGAGGTTATGGTCATTCACTGAAATCATTCTCAACCAAATACTGAGACACAACAAGTTCTTCGGAATTCATGGAGACCAGTGAAATTAAAATAACAGCAACACTTTAGTGATTGCTATGTACATTTGCTTTTTCTCATCTATACTTACATGTGTCCATCCCAACTAAGTAGCCAGGCTCTAGCTAGAGGAATAGAAGCTGCCAAGACTGGCTCCAAAGATGACTCAAAGAATGGGTAAGCTTCAGGATCCCTTTTATCCTCCAAAGTCCTTGCTTTGTTGATTCACAAACTAGCAGTTACTCTTGCCTTGTTAATGTACAAGTATGGTAGCTGTTGATCGGACTTGTGTGCATGTGGACATTTCCATGTGCTGAGGCCCAGCTTCCTTTATCTGGTTCAGGTGACATTTTTTTTGTTTCCTTAGCAATTTGGTTCCTTTTTAACTATCTCCCCAAAGGGGTCTTTTAAAGACAAGATTCCTGACTTTTGTCTGCTCTGCTCATGTGTTTGCTTCATCTTTAGCGATGGCAGCTTCAGCTTCAGCTTAGTCTCACAGACAATTCTTTCTTTCTATGGTTTTCAGAGGCATTTATACAAATAAATTAAGCCTCTGAGGGAACAGAGTGCTACCCTTGCTTACCAGAATTCAAACAGAGAAAAGATAGTAAAATGAATTTTCTGTTTTATATCCACAGTTTCATCGGAAAATTAGATGAGGTTCATTATGAAGAATGAATGAGATTAATACCACCTAATAAACTGAAATTTTTGCACTGAGCCCACAGTCATCAAGAGATGAGTCTATCCTTTATTAAGAAACATCAACTCATCCTTGGCAGCAGTGTCCAAATTAGAAGGCAGACTTCCCTAAGGAAGCTGTGGAAGACTTTCTAGAGCTGTAGTGTCTCCCCTCCACATCTGATTCATTTTTAATAGTAGTACTGGAAAAGGCTTTTAATACATCTAAAGAACATATGGCTGGTGAAAATTTATTAATTTTACTGATTTGTATAATATTTAATAGTTTCCTGATAGGAGTAGATGCATTTCAATTTGGAATCAAATCAGATTGTCCATATGAATAACTTTATTCATAGTTACTTTTAACAGTTTAGTATATAGTACATATATAGTCCAATAGTCCAATAGTCCATATTGAAAAGTGAAGTGGGTCTACTAGATGCCAGTTCCTGAGCATATTTACTGGATTTAAGGGTCAGAAGTATCTAGATTGTTTCCAAGACTCTTCAAGGGGGTCTCCTGGTTGCAAACTATTGCTTAAAAACAGGCGATCAGGTATTAATCTTTTAAAATTCTTTATAAATTTTCCCCAAATGTCCATCAGGACCAGGAGATTTTCCATTCTGAATAGTGTTAAAAACTACAGAGATTTCTGAAACAGAAAATATATTCTATAGAGTGTATAGCCTCTGGAAATAAATCTGGGAATGTTATTCTACTTAAATATTGTTTGACTTTTGCTGTTCATAGATTATTTAAAGAATATAATTGTTATGCAACCTCTATGTAACCTTGATCAAATAAAGCAAGTTTATATTTCTTCCATTTAGTTCTAACAATCTTTTAATATTTTAATTTCTTCAAATAATATCTTAGAGCTTGAATTAGTTTTTTCTTTGTCTCTTTTCATTGTCTTTCAAAACTTTAAATGGTCTCCTTTGTAATATCAAGATTATCCAAATCATCTTTTGGTTTTTTTTATTTATGCAGGAAATAATACAACTAAAGAAAGGGGAAAAAAGATAATTAAAGAAGTAACTTCTTTACAGAGATTACAAACTCATTATCCCCACTTTCTCTTTAACATTATAAAATCCTTACAAACATTACAAAATTCAAATATGGAAATTACCAATTCACTTTTTTTCCATTTTCAGCAAAAAATCCACAAAAGATTTCCAGTCTTTTATAAAAAAAAAATTCTATCTGTTCCTACTATAGAGTTCCATTAAGAAAAATGACAGTCCATGTTTTCTTCTTTTAACTACCTCTCAAAAAATTATCCTATCCTGCAAAGCAGGAAAAAACATTTTCTTCAAAAGTTCCTTTTTAGCATCCTCTGTTATTTAACAACCCCAAACTGCATTTTTGGTCAGTAATGAAGCCATTTAAACATGTGTCCAGTTCTCAGCTCTTGAGAGACTTCTGGAACATCAAGAGAGATGAGCTACATTGATTTTACTGGTGATGATGGAAGTTGCAACTAGGAAACAACAATTGATCTCACTTATTTTGCCCTCATATTTATAGTGAAAGACATGAGCCATCTGTGCTGTTGCTATGAGATAGCAAAGAAGTTGCTTTTTGCCACAAAAACTAGCACGGCAACTTATTTCCCTGCTGATGTTCTCCTTTCTAGCATTTGTTTCAGGATTTTTTTGGTCACATTTTCTGTTTTGATTGCTTACATGCAGCTTTAGTCCTTATTAATAACACAAATCCAGGCACCAAACCTCAGAGGGAACAATAATAGCTCAGAATAATTTTCTTCTAACTACCAACCTAAGGCAGTAAATAGATAAAAGAGGTCACTCTTAATCACAGCATTATTGTTGAATGTTTATGCCAATAGCTGTAGAGCAGCAAAGCTAAGGCTTTTTTTTTTTTTTTTTGCATTTGGCACAGTCCTACATTCTTGGAAGATTATTGTCTTGTTGTTTCTTGTTGATACTGACAATCTGTCTAGGTTAGGTGTTTAGCTGTGTAATATGGGCCTTTCACCCAGTATTTGAGAAAGCACAGTGTCATTGTTTAGTATGGGCTGGAGTTTTAAGTGTTTATATTCAGTTTATGAACTAATTCTTTATAAATGTAATTGAAAGACTGATCAATATAATTCATACAATCAATTCATTTTTAGCCATGAAAACTCACTGGGTGACTTTGAGACAGTCTCTCAGTAAAAGCTTTCTTACAATTACAAAAACGAAGAGATATGTTCATAGAATCTGTTGTCTGCCTTGAGGTCTTAGAAGAAAGGTGGCAAATCTAACTATAATAATGATAATATAATATAAATCCAAAACAGCTGGAGCATCATTCAAACACTATCGGCATTGACAAATTTATCATTAGCCAATTGCAAAAGGCAGCTTTATTCGGAACATAGTGTGATGATACCTTTAACCCCACCAAAGACAGGTCCTTGGGAAGGACTTGACAAGTGGCTAAAAATGCCAAATCCAGTTTGAACAGCTGGATGACTATGCAACAAACCATATAATATAATATGATATGATATCATGATATGATATATGATCAGTGGCGGGATTCAAATATGTAAACAACTGGTTTTCTGTGGGGATGCTGCTTCCATTCTGGGCCTGGGCAATAAGAAAGTTACCGATTCTGCTGAAGTGGTGCAAACTGGCTGAATCCCAGCACTGTATTTGATGATACGATAATATATAAGGTAATGTATAGTTAATATAATGTATAGTACAATGTAATATAAAGTATAGTATAGTGCACAGTTTGGCAATCCGTGGTTCCGGAGCCACATGTGGCTCTTTCAGCCTTCTACTGCAACTCCCGGTCCTCCTCCGCCATTTGCAGAGAGAGAGAGAGAGAGAGAGAGAGACAGAGAGAGAGAGAGAGAGAGAGAGAGACAGAGAGAGAGAGAGAGAGAGACAGAGAGAGAGACAGAGAGAGAGACAGAGACAGAGACAGAGACAGAGAGAGGCACGTGCGCTCCCCCCCTTTCTCTCCGATCTTCTGCCTCACGCTGTTCTCCGACAAGCTGACAAGCTTATTGGGTGGGCTCCCTGCCCTTGCTGCATCTCCACAGGAAGCAGGAAGCAGCAGAAAGCAGCAGAAAGCAGCAGTGTGCACTCTCTCTCTCTCTCTCTCTCTCTCTCTCTCTCTCTCTCTCTCTCTCTCTCTCTCATACACACACACACACACTTTTACTTACTTAGTGGGGGAAGAGGACTGGCAGACCAAGGGCAGGAGAGAGCCAGCCCAATAAGAATGTGTGTCAGCTTGTCGGAGAACAGCGTGAGGCCAGCTGGCCAGGTGAGCAGAAGATTGGAAAGAGGGGGAGAGAGAGACAAGGAGGGAGGGAGAGTGAGAGAGAGTGAGTGAGAGAGAGAGTAAGAGAGAGAGAGAGAGAGAACTCATGCACAGCAGCCTCTATTTTTTAAATTAAACTCTTCAATCAAGCCCACCCTGTGCACACGCGCATGCGCGTGTGTTTTGCGGCTCCCAGTGGGTTTTTTTCTGTGGGAAATGGGTCCAAGTGGCTCTTTGACTGTTTAAGGTTGCCAACCCCTGGTATAGTGTAATGTATAGTACAGTGTAATATAATAATATAATAATGCTTGAATGAATGAACAGAAAAAACAAACACGAAGGATAGAAACAAATGTAACCATGACCTTGAATGTTACATGTAGTCATCGCTTAATGACCGGTTGCTTAGTGATCATCCCAAAAGCTATGTATGACCTGGTGCCAGACTTCTGATGGCTGCACACTTACTGCAGTCATTGATTGCATTTTAGGAGCTTGCTAATCAGCTTGCATTTATGGCCGTCTACAGCATCCTGCAGTCATGTGACCATGATTTTTGGCACTTTTTGCTGATTTCCAGCATTTACTTCTGTTTTTTTGGGTGGGGGGGGGAAAGGCTATTGAAGAAATCTCTTTGGCATTCACTTAACGATTTCTGTAAAAAAAGTTTGTAAAATCGGGCACAGTCACATGGCGATCTGCTTAACAACTGCCATGACCTATAAGTCCAGTTCTGGGCATAATTTTGGCTGCAAGCCAAGGACTATCTGCATGAAATTAAGATGGTTACAAATTGAATATACCTTGACAGCCTTTTCTCTACCAACTTCTCAGGTGTGGTAAAAACAGGATTATTGTTCAAATAGTGCATGCTGGGTGGAGATTTGTCTTTATTGCCTGTTTACGTGTGTAATAAAAATGACTTAAATCTGAATGAAATAATTAATGTCTGACAATACAGAAACATTCACAGCTTGATATATCCTGAGCCCCTGCCCAAAAAAGAAGAAAAAGAACTGCTGCTATTTATTATTGCTGCTGAAAATTAGGGATGACATCCCCTTTCCTCGTCACCATATTATTAAATCTCTTTCTGTCTCATCCCAGATGCCACATAGATGGGCCAATCTGCAGATTGCTCTGGACATCCTAATATTCATATGTGCGCTTTAAGATAAGTCATCATAAATAGTTAAATTGCCTAGGGAGCCGAGCCAAAATGCATTTCAATCATGACTGTGGAGATGCCTGCTGAAGTGGGGAGGAGAGAATGTAACAAGTACCATATTGCAGGTGTTGAAAGCGACTGTAAACAGAGTATCAAATTCTTGTTCAATGCTCCATGCTAAAGAGTTTTGTCTTGTTGATAATGATTAACAGGAGTGCTGCTCTATTTGATGGTGGATGGAAGGGAAGGCCATGAAAATGGAAATGTTCTTCCTTTGACCTTCTCCCCACAGGAGTAGTCATGTGGTTTTTATGTAATTTATCAGTTCTTGGATCAGAGATAGAACTTGGAAACTAGGAATGCACAAGATGCTGTAGATGCAGTAAAATGTGCCAAGACTCATTTGCTGAATATTAAAAGAATAATCACTTAAAGCTTAAAAGAAAATGGTTTTTTCCATTTAGGGTGAATTAGCTTACCATCTAAGTATACATATTTGTGCCCTGGGATCTGGAACATGCTAGTGGTAAACAAGAAGAGAAATAGGAGAGGGAATAAGAGGTAGGAGGCATCTAAATTATAAAGATAACCAGTGGTGGGATTCAAATATGTGAACAACCGGTTCTCTGTGTGGATGCCACTTCTGGAAATCCATTCTGGGCCTGGGCAACAAAAAATTAGCTACCGGTTCTGCCAAACTGGTGCGAACTGGCTAAATCCCACCACTGAAGATAACCCTCAAGCAGGTTCATGAAATCAAAATAATCAGGGGACATAGCCTTTTGTAGCATTTGCTATTTGAGGACACAAAATGGTCTTGCATGAAAGGAACAGGAAGAGCTCAAGGCAAGTTACACAATAAAGTAAGAATGTTTCTAGGCAAGACATTTATGGGCACTTTTACAGGATATCTTGATTATGTCATCCTCCTATTTCTATCTTTTCTTAGCACAAATTCTATTTCTTCTTCTCTTCCTAATTGTTCAGTATCTTCTGACTTGCAGTGTTGCTAGCTGCAAATGAGTGTGAGGTAGTGGAAAAAATGGTTTAAATCCTTTCTTAGCTGACTTGTAAATAAAGGGGACAATTAAAATAA